>NC_056729.1:1324354820-1324384881 GCF_019279795.1 Protopterus annectens
TTGTGAGGGTTTAAATAGAGGCAATTCTCTTTGTTCCTGTATTACCTGAAGAAGTCCTGTTTGGTGAGGATGAAAACGCGATGATTTAGTTAAGGGTTAATAACTATCCATACATTTCGTATATCTGGAATAAACCGAGTTGTCTGGACTGTTTGGAGTGTTTTTTTCAAGCACTAGTCCTCCATGTGTCTAAGTTTGGTTATTTTGGATAACTCACAGTTTCTGTCTTGCTCACTCTGAGCATGCCCACAGTGATTACCTCCTGCTGGTGTGGGAGTTGATGCCCGTTATCATAGCCGGTTTTAGGCACCAGCGAACCCTGCGGTCACTGGGGGCCCCCTGGTCCTGGGGGGCCCCCAACCACTGCAACTTATGTTATCTTGATATTTTGTAACATGTCTGTCAAACCAACAAAAGCTAGTACAGCAAGCTTGTATACTTAAACCAGGTAAGTAACAATAACTCGTATTTATCTCCTTCAAAATTCAAAGATCTTTAGCTATAGTAACAGTATTTTGTCAGGTAACAAACTTTACAATTTCATTAAATATTTTACCAATGATATAATGCTCCAGCCTAGTTAAGCCCTATTGGTGGACATCCTCTTCACTAAAATTAACAACATAGCTAGCTTTAATAACTGTGGCTGCAGGGGGCACCTTAATCCTCATTGACTGCGTGGGGGCCCCACAAAAGCTGCTGTTGGTTGGGAAAAAATGAGGAGAAAAAAATGTATTAATTTTCACTTACACTCTTTAACCTGAACAGGACTGTAATATGACCCTGTTAGGACAAAGCTGTAATGAACATAAGCAGACTAAGCACTAGAGAGATCAGCAGCCCAGGGTGACCAATCTCAGTGCAAACTGTGGAGTTTAAGAGCTGATGCTTCTAATCTTCAGGGATGGTATCTTTTTCAGGAGTTTTATACATACTGGCAGAACAACTGATACTATAACTCTCAACGTCTTTACTGAAGAATTCTGTTCAATGATAAAAATAATAGCATAATAAAGTCTCAAAATGAGGAACACATTTTATATATTATTCTAATTCACTTTAAAAAGTTACTAGAATAACACATTTTGCATCAACATGCATTTTTTAGACAATAAGTGTAAAACTCTGATTACTTGATTTAGTGTGACAGAGTAAACTTATGAGACAAAATCAGGAATATCTGTGAAATCAGGGATAGTGATAGGTATTAATTTGCTACTTACTGAGGTAAATAAAATTGTCTTATCACTGTTGCTGTTTGATGACTTCTGAACAGCAGTCACTGATCTTGTGTAGCAGTAATAGTGTTGTACAATGTACTTGCTGAAATAAGTAGAAAATTAACATTGCTGTGATTTTGTGTGTGTGTGTGTGTGTGTGTGTGTGTGTGTGTGTGTGTGTGTGTGTGTGTGCGTGTGTGTGCGTGTGTAAAATATCACTGATTTTTAGAAATGCATACATCCAATAATGCCGGAATGCACACATTGTTCTTCAGGGTATCAATAAAAATGTAGCTAACAAGTGATTATTTTTCAGAAGTAATGCATAATGTATGTCATAAGGCATTCAGACACTTTGATCTCCTAGGTATCAGGTGGCCTCCACTCCCTAGACTGTATAAATAGATACAGGGGGCTCCCTTAATCATCCTTGACTGTGGGGACCCCCAAAAAGCTGTTTTTGGTTGAGGAAAAATGAGGTGAAAAAAATGCTTTCATTTTCTGATTGCACTCTTTAGCCTGGATGGAGTTATATGATATGACCCTGTTAGGATAAAACCGATAATAGCCCCTGTCCTCAACCACAAACATTCTAAAATATCCCTGCTCAGATGTTTGTGCACAGAAATTTACCGTAGGTTATGTGGGTGCTGGGGATTGTGTAGTCATCATTTCCTTTACTTTTCTAACAGACCTCAGAGGTATACAATGAAAGTTACATTAGCTCCTGTAGGGGGCAGTGTACTGCAGCAGACTAGAATACATTATTGCAGTCATTATTTATTTTCACTTTCCTCACAATCAAACATCAGACACATATACAGCTGGTTGCCTTTGGGGTTAGGATGGAGGAGTTAGTAGGCATGCTATATATATGTATTTCAGCAGTCACTTGAAATACATGACTGTGGCCATTTGAAACTCTGCTTTCATCCCAGTCTAACACCAGAGGGTTGCATAGGCAGTGACTGTCTTTTTGGGAGTATTAGTGAGGCAGGCAGTATTCCCATACAGGATCTGTGTATCCGCACAATTGACTTTTTAATTTACTTGGAGCTCCTATTTTTGTCAGCTTGGAATTTTAAGTCTTGAGTACAACTTATGTCTTCATTGAAAGAAAAAAAGACTGAAATTCCTTTTTTCGTACTCACAATTTTTGTTTAGGCCACTTTTGGATTAAAAGGTTGGGAAATGCTCTAGCTTCTGGGGGCAGCGGCTTAATGGAGTTATTTCCAAAATGGGTATTACTGTGCTGACTTGGTCAAGAAAGTATATCAAAAAGAAGGAAAACTAAAGCTGAACGGCAACATTGAATTTCTTTCCTTAATCATCATTTCTGTTCAAGCCATGATTGGGTAAAAAGAAAAAAAATAAACTTTAAAAGCACTTTAGAGCATATATAAAGTTATGGCTTCTTGAAAAAGCTGAAGGAAAAAGGTAAAATGTGAGAAATGGAAGAAAAAAAGTAATGTGCATAAGTGGGAAGCCCAACATGGGGAAAACAGAGGGGAACTCTGGAGGGTGTGTGTGTGTGTTTTTTTCTTTTTTTTTTTTTTGGTGGGGGCTGAAACAGTAACCAGTGCCTAGGGTTCCATTGCATATTAGTTCTGTCCTGTACATAGAGTTGTTGTAATGTATCCTTGTTACACCTAAATGTCAGTAACTGTAAATGTCCCTTTGTGAGATGGGCCAACACAGTGTGGTATGTATACCTGTTGTAATAAGATAATTGTAGCTACAGGTCAGTCTGTGTGTACTACTCCTAAAAGCCTGCAGTATGAACTAAAAAGATGGATAGAAGTAGTGGCAGTGACAGGGTGATACTTAGACTGAAAGTGGCCAGGGGGCCCCCAACTTGACATTTGCTGGGGGCCCCCAAAATGCTAACACCGGCCCTGCCGTTATGCATTCTTCCCACCCACACTCTTGAGTTCTGAAATAATTATAGCATCCTTGCAAATTAATGTTCAGCCTTTGCACTGTAGGATCATACTTCTCCCAGGAAATAACATAGTTATTATTGAAGAACATCTCTCTTGGGCATCAAGTAACATCTCATTTGAGACAATCATTTTACTTGACGTGAGTATAGATTGGCAAACTACTGACAGCAACAATCCTTCTAATGTCATTAATCTATATGGTTTCACTCAGCTTATTTCAACTTCCACAAGATACAGCAAAAACTCTGGTTGAGCCTCTATGTTACATTGGATTCCCTCTAATGCCCCAAACAAATTCCTCTCAACAAGTGCCTTAAGTGATCACTTACCCATCTTTGCAAAACGGCATCATAAACCTAACAAAAAACAGCATCAGTAGAACCTTGCTCATAACCTCTCCTCCTTTAGTAAGTACTAATTCATCACAGCACTGAAAGTGGTCAACTGGCAGGCTCTTCAAACCTTTCAACTTGATGAAGTTGTAGCTCTGTTCAACTCAATTTTCCTCAACAAGCAAAAATGAACTACCCTAATAAGACCAAAAAGAAATAAATCAAATCCAGAACCCTGGCTTTCAAAAAGTATTACATTGCTTATGAAAATGATAGACTTAGCCTGGAAAAAATGGAAGCAAGTTAAAACCATTGTTTTCCATCAGTACTATAAACAACTCAGAAATTCCATTAAAAATCAAATCAAAACTGATAAAAACTGTTATATTAATTTATAGTTAGCAAATTATAACAACTCAAATGCTTTTTGCACTACAGTCAACCAGCTTTTAAAACCAGGTACACCAACACAACCTACAATCACTTCATCTAACCATGCTGACAACATAGCCCATGAATTCAACATCCACTTCATCCATATAGTATCCTCTCTTATTAAACCCTCAGCACAAGCAGACACAAGTTCCTCTCCTTCCTTGTTAACACCAAAACACTTGCACTCACACCAGTCTCAGTTTGTGCAATAAAAAACTATTAACCTTAAAACCTACCACCTACCAACCTACCATCTTTGCTCCTGATAACATGCCATCTGAGTATTAAAAATTGCTACTGATGCCCTAGCTTTTCCTGTCTCTATCCTAATCAACCAATCCATTACTGAAAGTGATGTTCCAACCCTATGAAAATGAGCTCTCAGACATCAGGCCTATAACCATACTGCCTCCACTCTCAAAAATTCTGGAGAAATGTATCCAGTCTTAACGCCTCAGCTTTCTCAGTGAAAACTGCCTCCTTTGCCCTACACAGCAAAGTTTTTATCCTTTTCATAGTACATGTACAGCTCCATGTAGTGTCATAACATCTGTTAACAAATATTGAAACTCTGGGAACTTAGTCTCAGCACTTTTCCTAGATTTATCAAAAGCTTTTGACATGGTATCCTACCAGAAATTACTTAAAAAATAGCTTGCCTGGGAATACATGAATCTTCACTGTCTTGCTTCTCCAGCTACCTCTCAAATAGGCAGCAAGAAGTAAAATGGAAAAATGGTATCTCCTCTGTTTTTCTCATTATAGTGTGTTTCCTTCATGGATTCACTTTAGGTCCCCTGTTGTTCAATATATTTAGTAAAGATCTTCGCTTAGCTTCTAAACAAACCACTGCCATACAGTATGCAGATATTTCAACTATCATCCATTTTGCTAAAAGCATACATAAATTAAACCAACTTGACCAAGAGTTTTTACTCACCATAGCGACCTGGCAGTGTGATACACAACTGCTCCCTAACCCTAAAAAAAATAAAAATAAAAAAAATAAAACTAATTCTATTTGCCCCAAAGCATTGAAATGACTACAAAATAATTCAATATCACTTCCTCTAAAAACACCAACATAGAACTAGTAAGTCAAGCTAAGCTTCTAACAGTCTCTACTGATGAAAGTTTAAAATTTGATCATCACATAAAACAAGCAGTAAAAAACACATTCAAAAAGCTGGATACTCTCCTGAGAGTCAAACAATACATCACAGAAAAGAATTGCTCAATTCCTTCTCATCCCTACACTACTTTAATCTGCTCCCATTTTGATTAACCTTAATCAACTCAACTCTCACAATTAGAAGAATGCTGCAATAAGGTGGGAAAATTTGCCACCAGTCGTCATTATTGGATACACCCTTCTCTGGCCTTAAAAAACTTCAGTGGTTATAGCTAAGGTATTACCTTACACTTTCCCAAGTAGTCACTTCCCATAAACCCATCTGTTATCCAGACAAATGCCTTGCTTTGAAAAATATTTTCCAGCTTTAATAATCCAATTAAGCAAATGAGATCCATTGACAAAATGTTATTAACTGTCACAAAAGGTAATGCTCGTGTCTCTTTGTACTCCTCTTTCCTGGCTAAAAGTTTGAACTCCACTCCTCTCAGTGTAACACCAATTCTTTTTAGGCATAAACAAGAGAATACCTAAATGATACCTGGCTTTGTGCATGCACACCTCCTGGATGATAAATGTCCTGCCCCTTACTTTTTCCTTTTCCTTTCAAGCAATCTTACCTCTGCTACTGGTCCAAAATCTCCTCTTTGTCTTCTCCCTCTCCCTCTTCTTCCTTCTACATATCATAAAATGTTCTCTCACCTCTAAAAACGATGCCTCCGTTTTTCTCCTTTTCTTTCCTCCTATCAAGTTCATGTCCAAATATGCTTCATAGCTGTTTACATGATGCTGCTATTAATAAATGATATTCTGTTTAAATGTTGTACATTTGCTGATTACTTGCATAACTCTGCTTACTTCTTGTATACCTCTGCTTACTATGCATTACTATGGACGGTGCAGTGGTGCAGGGGTAGCATTGTCTCCTCCCAGCAAGATGTTCTCCAGTTCGATTCTTGCTGGGGTGCTTTCTGTGTGGAGTCTGCATGTCCTCCCTCTGTTTCGTGTGGGGTACTCTGGTTTCCTTCCACATTACAAAGTCATGCATCTGGCACATTTCTTCCTGGGCCTCTGCTGAAAATTAGCTTAAGTCCAAGTTGGACTTTCCTATAAATAAAAAATTTTTTTTTTTTGGTGTTTTTCTCCTCAAAAAAAGTTTCATAGCTCATTGCTATTAATTAATGATACAATGTTTAAATTTTGTATATTCTGTTTCATACAGACTCCTCAGAGGTGACCTCTTTCTGGCATACAAGGTGATCTCGGACCTCGCCTTGATGGGACTGCTGCATATCCACAAGTCAAGCTCCACTCTTAACCTGCACACATGGCCTCATCCTGGTCTGTGACATCAATAGGACTTGTTAGCGGGACTAATTTGTGTCCCAGAGACAGCCCCATCTGTGGAAAAATCTCCATCTCCCCATCAAGCAGAGTACCTCTTTACCCCTTTTTAAGTACAACATGGATAACTGGATAGGAAATAGAAAATACATCCCTGGGATTCCATCCATGTCCCTGCTGGACAGAGGCATCGGGTGCTGATTTGTCTATACATGGGCTAAACTCTTGGCTGAGCTTATAAGGGCCTCATGGCCAATAGCCTAGTAACTTCCTATGATCCTATGAACCTATTTTAAGATTACTTTAAAACCTCTGTCTACTGCATTCTTCATGTAATGTTGGAATTTTTCTGGTGCTTTTCTACCTGGACCTCTGCTGAAAATGGGTAGCTTTTTTTACCCAGTCAGACTTTCCTAGTAAACAAATGCAATAAATACATAAATAAATAAGATAAATATATTTACACACACACACACACACACACACATATATATATATATATATATATATATATGAATATACATATATATATATATATATATATATATATATATATATATATATATATATATATTTTTTTTTTTTTTTTTTTTTTTGTTTTTTTGGTCAATAATGTGTTTGGCAGACATCTGTTTAGTCAAACACATTCGGTCATCTATACAGATGGTCGACTGGTATGTGAGATCTCATAGTTCTCGGGTTTGTGGAATATGCTTTTTCCCCAGTTTTGTTTAATCTCAGAGTTAGTATATAAAATTAGCAAGGGATGTAGGGAGTCAGCTATGGTGAAATAGGTTTGACTGATAATACGAGGTTTGAGAACCTAATGGTAAACATTTCTTTTTATTGTTGATGACACTACATTAATCAATAAAGGCTATCTTTAATTCCATAGTTACTGTTCCACAATTTAGTAGTGTCAGATTTAAAATCATTCTGCAGAACTTTAAATCAGACATATTGGTTTCACCATAAAGTGACTTTGCTAGATAAAAACCATAATGAGGTCATTCTTAAATTCAGAAAATGTAATTTTCATTTACCTTACCACAAAGTGAGCAAACTCATTGAACAACACATATTGCAGGATTTATACAAAAGGATTTTTAGACATTATACATATAATATGGCAAACCATGATAAATCTGCTTTATTTAATTTGAGAAATAATAATCAAGTTGTAACGACTTTTCTTATTGATAAGACTGGGACTGTTGTAGTAGGGGATAGACAGGGGTATGATAGTGAGGCCCTATTACATTATCTCAGCAATAGTTTCATCATCAGCCGGCTTTTGATCCCACCAGATATTGCAAACTGACAAATTTCTGACCAGTTGTTTGGGCCATAGAGTTATTTCTCCCGCTTTACAGTGGAATTTATATTGGAGGATCCTGTTAGATGTTACATTTACTTGCTATCAAAATACACAAGCAAAAAAGGCCTACATCTGATAGATATATTGTATCTGGCATAGCTTCACTGATGGATCCCCTTTCATCTTTACTAGAAATATTCCTTAGGTCATGACTTGTGTTTGTTATTAAATAGATTAAAGACACCATGGCATTTTGAAATAACATGAACGACACTCATGCTGCTAATAATTTTTAAATGGTGTTTTTGCATGTTTGTGCTCTAAATACATGTATACCACATTAATATGGTCTGGACATGGTCATATTTTGTTTAGATCAGTATAGATGTCAAAGGAAAAATATACTTTAAAAATTATCAAAACACAGTAGGTTCAGGTTAAGGCACTTTAATCTTGCAGCAAGGAGACAAAAACGTGCTAATACAGAGTTTGCCTAACTAGAAACAGGAAATACTTTCATTTTTATACACTTTCTCATAAGACATTGCCTACCAAGCTGACGTAACAGATCACAAGTCTTGTCATCATCATTTACTAATAATTGCTTTCATAAAATTCTGCTGATTTATCAATTTTTGTGAGAAACTTCCTAAGGAAAACAACGTGGCCTTGGCTACCACCAGTTAGATACATGCAATGTTACCATTCAAGGTACTATGGTTAATTCAAGCACAAAGCAAGCAGTTCATTTCTCTAACAATCCTTTGTCTACACTATCTCTAAGCTTCTGCAGCTGCACATGTTCTCATACTTCTGACAGAGATGATTGTTTAAAATCATTACATTTACAGGATATAGCATTGTTCATTCATTCTCTCCTGACCTAGCAGATAAGCTCCTGCTTCTCAAGTACATTTCCAAAAGGCATAAACATGAATATTGCTGTGCTAGCAATTACTAGGTCAGAGGGCATCTTGCAAGTTTTCAGAAAGCACACTGCAATTTCAAAAAGCATCTTTTCAGTCACATATGAAACTCAATTTATACATAAAACAGTGCATATAAAATAGAATGAAAAACGTGTTAACTTATTTAGTTTCTAATTAGCATTAAGCATACACACATTAATACATATTTTTCTGACAACAGACATCTAGGAATTTATTTTGGAATTACTTGAATTGGTACTTAGCAAAAATATGATTGATTTTTCTGGAAAATACTACCTACTGATGAGTGGTATGATGGTGGTGGCTACATTTGCCGCTAGCTATGCAGACATTTCTTTTGGCTATTTTGAGTTAAAACACAATCATGATCCACAGGTCAATCATTATTTAGATAAATTAGAATTATGAAGAAGATAATTAGATGCATGCTGGGAATTATGGAACAGTTATATACTAATTTGTAGGCATTTGTTGAATTTTTAAATAATAATGCTATGGGCATTTCATTTTCACATATATACAACTTTTTGTTATCCGTTTTTGCATGACACTGTGACAAACTTTATTGATGGCTCTATTTCTACTACCTTATATAAAAAATCTTTTCAAGAAAATGCCATTTTATCTGCACACTTCTTTTACCCTTCTTATACAGCAAAAAAATATCCCCAAATTCCTCTTTTAATATTGTATAGAATCTGCATCAGTGAAACAAATTTTTTTGGAACTGTCCCTGCCCTACTAATATAAGTGGATGGAATACACATAATCAGAAGGATTTATTTCTAGGGGATAGTCTAAGGATTAATCGAGCATTGACTAAGGCTCAAGCACCAAAAAGACAATTATATTGTTTGCAGTGACAAGCACTGCCCCCAGAGTTGCAAATCGCATACTCCTGACATTGGTTTATAGTCTCACTCCATCTGTCTAATCGATAAAAAAGGGTATGTTGCCACAGATATGAACTTTCCCACTATCTCTGGTAGCAGCTTGTTGGATATGCACATCCTGAGGCAATGTAGGAATTGCCTCATGTTTACTGACAACCAGTTAATTCTCAACAAACTGATATGGTATGTGTGAGATGTATTTACACAATGTCATGGGAGGCAAAGTAGAAATTGCCTCATGTTTACTGACAACCAGTTAATTCTCAACAAACTGATATGGTATGTGTGAGATGTATTTACACAATGTCATGGGAGGCAAAGTTCTTACATAAAAGTAATCCTAATGTCAATAAGGTTGTCAGTAGTACACACGCTGCACCCATCACACACAATTCAAATCAGACATATATACCCACATATGCTAAGGCACTTAAACGTAACCTGCCTGAACCCAAAAGACCTCCTAGAAGAAATACGCATAACAAATACCCTCAGCAACCCCGAATGCACTCTTTCAAATCAGCACCCACATCAACACATACAGCCACATCTCATGAAACCTCTATTTCTAAGCCCATAAGACAAGCAACTACATGATCCAACATCCTGGTCATTGGAGACTCCATTGTGAGACACAATGATGTCCCTCTCACCAGGCTGAGTAAGGAGAAATTCACAGTCAGTTGCTCATCAGGGGCTAGGATCTGCCACATTGTACATGCATTCAGGACATTGGACCACAAGTACCAGTATGATTTAGTCATAGTCTATGTGGGTGTAAATGACCTGAGATATAACTCCCTAGACTATATAAAGAGAAACATCATGCAGCTCTCAGAATATGTGTCCCAGGCTGGTATGAGCCTGGCAATGAACAGCATTTTACCTTCTCCAAGGATGATGCCACAATATGAACAAAAGATGACAGACTTTAATAATTGACTTTGCTTCTGGTGTCATTCTAACGGAATGCAATATTTATCAGCATGGAAGAAAATGGGCAACAGATCATCCAGCTTTGCTAGGGATGTTCATAGGTTCATACTAGGCTATCTTCCCTAGGGCATTTGCAAGCCTAGCCAGAGTGTGTTTGGCTTTCGCCACCCATTTTAAATGAATTTTGCTATGCCCTTTTTCGAGGTTAGTATACTGTGCCTCTGTCTAACAGTGACACAGAAGTGATACCCGGAGTAAATCTATGATCTCCCATCCACTCATCAAGATTCCTCTTGAAAAGAGTCAATGAGGGACTCTGCCTAACCTGGACTGGGATTTTATTCCAGAGTGAAGAAAGCCTCTGGGTTATGAATCTGTCCCTCCAGCATGTCCTATTTATTTCAGTGCTGAGGTTCAAGTCTCTTGAGCGCGTAGCTCGATGGGATTTGGATTTTCTGAGGTGCAGCATGTCCATTAATTCCAGGTTGGACATGCCTTTATACATCAGACACAGATCGCCTCTGAGCAGGCGGTATGCCACTGAGTAGAGCTGGGGTTTCTTTAACCGGGCAGCATATGGCATCTGTTTGAGCCCTTTGATCCTCTTGGTGAGGTACTTTTGAGGTCTTTCCAGTTGCTGCAGGTGTCTGGAAAGGTACATCCCAAAAGGGGCATTGTACTCAATTATGGGCCTGATGAGGGATGAGTAAAGAGGCACAATGACCTCCCCTGATCTAGATGTGAATCCCTTCATGATTAGGTGGGCTATATAAAATGTTTTTCTAACCACTTTGGCCACGTGGTTGTCGAATGAGAGATTGCTATCATCTTGGGTCCCCAGGTCCCTAATTACTTCTTCCATACTTAATGGATTACCATCTATGTGGTAATTTGTGGGCACTTTGTTTTTGCCGAAGGGGATGACTATACACTTTTGGCGTTTAGCTTGAGGCCATGGTTCTGGCACCAGTTGTCTGTTTCTATGAGGCCCTTTTGTAGGATGCTTGTGTCGGCTGGAGAGTCGATTATGGCGTCCAGTTTGCAGTCATCTGCGAACTTGGTCAGCCACAGTCCTTCCGTGTTGGCCTGTACCTCCGAGAAATATATACCGAACAAGAGAGGTCCCAGGACTGACCCTTGTTGGATGCCACTTGTAACTGGTTTGGAGTCTGACATGGCTCCACCAATTCTAACCATGTGGGTTCTGTCCTTGAGCCAGTTTGCAACCCATCTAGTGACATAGGGGTTTATATTTAAGCTGGTGAGCTTATCTATAATGCCCGAGTGGGGTATTGTATCGAAGGCTTTTGCGAGGTCCAGGTAGGCTGTGTGGACCACCTTCCCCTCGTCAATGGCCTTGGTGACTGTTTCAAAGAAATCGACCAGGTTTAAGAGGCAGGATCTGCCCTTAACAAAGCCAAATTGGGTAGGATCCAGTGTCTGTAGGTCCCCAATATCTTTATTTATGAGGTCCATGATGATCCTTTCCATAGCTTTGCAGACCAAGCTAGTCAGGCTTATGGGGCGATAGTTTCCAGGATCCATTGAGGCACCACCTTTGTGGAGAGGGACCACTGTTGCTGTACACCACTCTTTGGGTACATATCCTGAAGTAAGGCTGAGATTGAACAGTAGTTTTATGTTTGGGTTTAGTTCTTCTTGGAGTTCATGTAGGATGCAGCCCGGGACACTGTCTGGTCCCATTGATGCTATGTTTTTTGCTTTGGAGAGGGCGGCTCTTACCTGAGCATCTGAGATGTCAGGGGGTCAGCACTCTGCTGGGATAGATATTTGCCCTTTTGGTGGGGAAGGGGTGGAGAAGTTTGCGCTGAACCTGTCAGCTGGGATGTTGGCAATGTCTGTGGGTTCGGTGTATTTTTTGTCATTTTGGACTAATTCTGAGCATATCTGGGATTTCCCACTCAGGTTCCTAACATAACTAAAGAAAGCCTTGTGATTATCCTTAGTGTTCTGTGCAATTTTTCTCTCGAAGCTGGCCTTAGACGATTTTATGAGTGCCCGTAGTTTTTTGCTAATACTGATCAGAGATGCCTTCCCTTTTTGGGATTTTGCTCTATCATGTAGTAGCTTCCTCCTTCTGTTGTATAGTTTGTTTATGGCTGGGATCCATCAGACAGGATGCCTGCCTTTGGAGGATTGGGTCTTGGTTTTGTTTGGGATTGCATGATCCATGCATTCATGAAGGTGTTCATAGAATGCGTTTATAAAGGATTCTGCGGTCTGGGCCGTATTTTCCACAGGCCCGGGAGCTTTGAAGGATTCCGCCTTGGTTTTGAGGAGTGTGAAATTTGCTTTAGAGAAGTTTTTCACTGTGGTTTTCTGGGCAGGGTCTGGGGTTGGGATGTGAATATCTAGTGAGATTAGTTTATGGTCTGATCTTACCAGTGAGGGATACACTTCTGGTCTGGAGCATAGAGTCCCCATGTTGGTGATGATCAGGTCCAGTATGTTTTCCCTTCTTGTGGGAGTGGTAACAAGTTGTTCCATAGCATTTGAGTTTATAAATTCTAGGAACCTTTGGGCTAGGGTGTTGGAGCTAGAGTAATGCTCCCAGTCTATGTTTGGGTAGTTGAAGTCGCCCAGTATAATGGTGTTTGGAGAGACCTTCATAGTTTCCAGTGTTCTCAGGAAGGCCGAGTGGGGTTCCTGGGTTTGGGAGGGTGGTCTGTAGCAGGCTATAAACTGGAAGGCAGTTTTATCCACTGTTAGTTGCACATGGATAGTCTCTGATGCTTCGTGCTGTGCCCCCAACCTGGAGGTGTGGGTATCTTTGATGAATATTGATACTCCCCCTCCTTTTGTGGTTCGGTCCAAGTTTTGGGGCCGAAAACCATGGTATGAGGTATAACTTGGTAGTGCTGGAGTGCTCTCGGGAGCCTTGAACCAGGTTTCTGTTACTGCACAGATATTGATGTTCTCCATGCTAAGGAGAGTTTCGAGTGCGTGCATCTTGAGGTTTAGACTTCTGGCGTTGAGTAGCATTACTCCTAGTTTCTTATCCCTTGTGATACCTATGGAGGTGGGTTTGTCTTTTGAGCCTTCCCTAAAAAAGGCACTGTGGGGGTGGCAAGAGCCTTTACCAATATCCGAAAGCCCAGGGGTGACAGGTGCAAGCAGTCCCTAGCGAAGCATCGTGGCTTGTCGAGTATGTCATCCCAGGCTGTCAGGCATTGGATCCCCTTTGAATGACATCAATACTTAAGCCAATTGTTGAAATTGATCATCTTGTCTTCATATTGTGGCATCATTCTTGGTGAAGGTAAGATGCTACTCAAGGTCAGGGTAATACCGGACTGGGCTACATGCTCAGAGAGCTCCTCTATGTCTCTTTTCATGTAGTCCAGGGAGGTACGTCTCAGGTCATTCACACCAGCATGGACAATGACTGAGTCATATTTGTACTTGCCATGGAGTGACCTGAGTGTGTGTGTTATGTGGTGGATCCTAGCGCCCGACAGGCAGCTCACCATGACCTTCTGCTTGTTCAGCCTGGTGAGTGGGACGTCAGTGTGCCTGACGATAGAGTCACCTATTACAAGTGTATCAGGTGTGTTGTTTAGCCTTAAGGGCTGTGACTGTTCGGCACACTGGCTTTGTGAGCTATGTGTTGCACGTGTTTTGTTTTGGGGTAGCGGTTGCTTGGGTGTCTGCTTTGGAGGTCTCTGTGCTTAGGCAGATTTTTATTTAAAGCCTCCGAGTATGTTTTTGTGTGTTTATGTGTTTGGTTTGCTGTTGTGGTAGGTCTATGTGAGACTGGAATTGTAGTGAGTGTGAGAATGTTCTGTCCCTTTCCCTTCTAGGCTCAAATCACCATTTGCAAAATCCAATATCACTTCCTTGCAAGCTGAAGGTCCTCATCTATGACCCAAGAAACCCATGCCATGCATTTAAACATATTGAAAACACTGTCTGGAACAGGCTCCCATTCCAGGTGAAGCAGAGTTCCTCCCTAACCCAATTAAAGTGTAACTTGGACAGTTGGATGGGGAACAAGAAATTCATTCCTGGTTTGGCACCTATGTGTCTAATGGACACAGGCAGCCTATAAATGCTTCATCTACCAGGCCCCAACTTGTAAATGTTTCACCTCCCAAGCCTCTGCTTACACTTTTGAAGGGTGCCAGATCTTCTCAATAATTTGGGATGCATTGCTGTCCTTAAAGACGCCCTTGCAGTCATTAGCCTAGTAAACAGCTATGAACCCATGAGCAAAGAGTGATGCCTTAACAAACAGATCATCTCTCTAATCCACTTTTACTGATATCTTATTGATTGCTACTTTTTACACTAATTAATTTGAGATTAGAAGGATCCTACAGAAACACCAGTCTTTGTTAAGTAATGACTGTTTTTTTTTTCTGTGTTTGTTTGGTAACATCATTGCTCTCTGTTTTTCCTTAACTTATAAGAGGGGTAGGAATTTGAGTATGGTTTCAAGAAATATATTCCGGTATTCCATATTGTATTTATTTAGTTTTTCTTTAGTGGGTTTGTCTGACAGGGTTTAGTCAAATGCTCCTTTTTAAGTGAAGGCATGGGGAGAAAAGCCCCAACATATTACAAAGATTTTTTATCAGACATTCAGTAATATTCATGTGCTGAAATTAAGTAAGCAAGTAATAATACCTGACAGGGTGTGTCTTAATTTGAAATTAACACTCGCCCAACGGCGGAGAGCCTATATACCCCCGGAAGGGCATTAATTACACATTAACACACCCTGGAGGGCATTATTGCACTTAGAGAATGGGCTGACTAAAATTGTGGTTTACTTGCTTATTTTTTTTTAAGTACTATATTATTTTTTACATATTTTTAATGTAAAATAGTTCCCCTGCCTAATGTTTCAAACTTGCTGTAGCATATGTTACTAGCGCTAGAGGAAGCATTTTACATGAAACATATATAAAAATAATATAGTGCTTAAAAAAATAATAAGCAAGTAAAACACAACAATTTTACGTAGAGGCCATTCTCTCTCCCATACACACATACACAGTCTCTTCTGCTTTCACACACATACATATACACATGCACACGCACGCGCACACACACACACACACGCACACACACACACACACACACACACACACACACACACACAGAGTCTCCTCTGCTTTCATACACACATTCCCTCACACAAGATTAGTCTCTCCCTCTTTGTCAGTCTCTCACAGTGTCTCTGCTACTTTCATACATGCATTCAGTCACACAAGATTGCTCTTACTCTCCACTGTCTCTCACACTCACAGGGTCCTCAGCTTTCATACAAGTATTCACTCACACAAGATCACTCTCACTCTCTCAATCTCTCTCTCATACACACAGTCTCCTCTGCTTTCATATACACATTCAGTCACACAAGATCACTCTCACTTTCTCTCTCACTTTCTCGTTCTCACACACACACACACACACACACACACACACACACACACACACACACACACACACACACTCAGAAACAGTCTCTCTTTTTTATCTTTTACATTTTCTGCTTGCTAAATAGAAAACCCCCTGCTTATCGAGTGTAAAATAATGGTGGCTGCTAGTTTATTTTTGCAGTCTGAGCTTCATGGCAGCTTGATATGCTGCCGTGAAGCGGCGGACTCGTTTATCAGCGGGCATTACTTGTACATTAATACCCTGCTGGAGAACGTTCGTTCTCCAGTCAGTATTGATGTACAGTTTGCCCATTCTCTAATATATATTAATACATATATTTGCTAATTACATTACATTCATAGGAAAATAAAGACAAACATTAGAATATAAAAGATAGTTATCCATTAGTAGATGTTGAACGCTGAGCATTTGAAAAAGTGTATTGCCGAGTTTGTCATATAGATAATCGATCATGTGATTAGTGCTTAGAAATTCAAAGAATGGGAGGGGAAAGAAGGAACAAGGTAGGACAGAAAATATTAGTATTTTATTTAAGAAGTATTGTGTAAAGCAGGTTCAGAGACAATTATATATATGGTTATCATAAGGTTTGTATTAGTAAGTATAGTGGTGGGGGTGAGCAGTGTCACAAAATAATATATATAGCTGGTAGATGCTAGTAAAACTATTTAGTTATTGGTGAAGAATGGGTGTGAGGAATGGGATTTTGAATGAAGAGAAATGGTTTGATGATATGGAAAGCTGAAGTTTCCAGTGGAATTTATCTAAGACATGTGCAGGAGCCCATCCATTAATTTGATAGGTGAAGTTTTAGTTACGTTTTACATGAATCTTCTTTCTGAATGGATTTCAGTGGTAGTGGGATGTGGTTCCATATTTTAGTTACTCTCTTTGTATACAGAGTCACTGTCAGTATTAGATTATTTGGTTTTAGTGATTAGTTATTTTTTTCTACAGCATAAAACACTATGGAGGACTGGTGCTGTAAGGCCTGGCATACGGTGAAGTCAGTGTATTGTACTTAGCTGAGAAAGAGCAAGATAATGTGGTAATTCTAACCAGTTTAATTTTCTGAGAGGTAGGCAATGGTGTTTTCTTTTATTATTGTTTACTACACATTGCCTATTTTATTATAACATTGCTCAGATCTAAGAAGTTGAGATACTTAAAGGTCAGTAAAGATTAGAACAGCATAGAGGATGGATGGTAGTAAGAAAAGTATACCAAACAGACTGCAAATGTATGGCTGTTTCCCCTGTGCCAGTTGCTCTCGTTGTAACACTGTTTCCAGAATTATGTATTTTACTCCTGTGAATATGACTTGTATCTATATGCTAGGGACCATAATAACTTGTTCAGACTGGATGGCCTACACTGGGCGGGTCTATATTATAACATCGAAGTTCGTAAACATCGAATGTTATAATATCGAACCCTAAACAACGAAATCCACAAACATCAAACAGTCAGAATAGCGATTTTTTTCCCCAGGGAAAATAATCGCTTTTCCGAGAAACAGACACACAACTCATACAGACACAAAAAACAGCAATCCACACACATACACTTAAAATTCTACACCTAAACCTAACTTTACATACACTACTAGCTATCCACTTACGTTAACCCAACCCTAACCCTAAGGTCCGTCACTATCGCACACTCACCTCACCCACGCCCTAACCCTAACTCACCCCACCCCCTAACCCTAACCTACACACAACCGCACACTTACCTGAGCCGCGCCCTAACCCTAACTCACCTAACCTGCCCCCTAACCCTAACATCCACACAACTGCACACTTATCTGACCCGCTCCCTAACCCTAACTCACCTAACCCGCCACCTAACCCTAACCTACACACAATCACATACTTACCTGAACCCAACCCGTAATGTTCCAACATATCGAACGCTGAAAACAGCGAAGCCACAGCAACTGCCCACCAAATTCTTTCCCTGGGAAAGAATTTGGTGTCCTGCACCTTCGCTGTTTTCAGCGTTCGACAAAACTGGTTCAATATTATAGCATTCGAACTTTATAAAATTTGATGTTATAATATAGACCCCACTGGACATGGTGCTTTCTATGTTCTTAGGTGTAAGAAAGAATGCAGTACCCTATAAAGCACATAAGCACACTAGTATACTAGTGCCATTTTTACATGCATTGATTTTGATAGGGTTGTTAGTGGTATTTCCTGAGAAAAACAAAGGCTCATGATTATTAAATATTAAAGAATGGGGCTATGGTGGAAAGCCCGATTTTGTTTGGCTTACGCCACCCCTTGATTTGAGTATACTGTGCCCTTTTTAAGGTTTAGTTTGCTGTGCCTCTGTCTAATAGTGACACGGAAGTAATCCCCGGGACAAACCTACAATCCCCCATCCACTCATCAAGATTCTTCTTGAAGAGATTCAGTGAGGTGCTCTGCCTAACATGAATTGGAATTCTGTTCCAGAGCGAAGGGAGCCTCTGGGTTATGAATCTGTCCCTCCAGCAAGTTCTATTTATTTCAGTGCTGAGGTTCAAGTCCCTCGAGCGTGTGGCTCTAAGGGATTTAGATTTACTGAGGTGGAGCATGCCCATTAATTCTGGATTGGACATAGCTTTATATGTCAGGCATAGATCGCCTCGAAGTAGGCGGTATGCAACTGAGTAGAGCTGGAGTTTTTTTAACCGAGCAGCATATGGCATCTGTTTGAGTCCCTTGATCCTCTTGGTGAGGTACTTTTGGGGTCTTTCTAATTGCTGCAGGTGTCGGGCAAGGTACATCCCAAAAGGGGCATTGTATTCTATGATTGGCCTGATGAGGGATGAATAAAGGGGCACGATTACCTCTCTTGATCTAGATGTGAATCCTTTCATGATGAGGTGGGCTATGTAAAAGGTCTTTCTAACCACTTTGTCAATGTGGTTTTCAAAGGAGAGATTGCTATCAACTTGGGTCCCCAGATCCCTAATTACTTTCTCTGTACTTAATGGGTTACCGCCTATGTGATAATTTGTGGGCACATTGTTTTTGCCAAAGGGTATGACTATACACTTTTTGGCATTTAGCTTTAGACCATGGCTCTGGCACCAGTTATCCGTCTCTGTGAGACCTTTGTGAAGGATGTTTGTGTCAGCTGGTGAGTTGATTATGGCGCCTAGTTTGCAGTCGTCTGCGAACTTGGTGAGCCATAGTCCTCCCACGTTGGCCTGTACCTCGGTAAAGTATATACCGAACAAGAGTGGTCCCAGGACAGAACCTTGCGGGATACCACTTGTGACCGGTTTCGAGCCTGACATGGCTCCAGCAACTCTCACTCTGTGGGTTCTGTCTTTGAGCCAGTTTACGACCCATCTTGTGACATAGGGGTTTATATTTAAGCTGGATAGCTTATCTATGATGCCCGAGTGGGGTATTGTGTCAAATGCCTTTGCTAGGTCCAGATAGGCTGTTTGGACTACCTTCCCTTCATCTATGGCTTTGGTGACTGTTTTGAAGAAGTCAACCAGGTTCAAAAGGCAGGATCTGCCCTTGACGAAGCCGAACTGGGTAGGATCTAGTGTCTGCAGGTCCCCAATGTCTTTGTTTATAAGCTCCATGATGATCCTCTCCATAGCCTTGCAGACTAAGCTAGTCAGGCTTATGGGGCGATAGTTTCCAGGGTCCGTGGAGGCTCCACCTTTGTGGAGTGGGACCACTGTTGCTGTATGCCATTCTGTGGGCACATATCCTGTAGTGAGGCTATGATTGTACAGCTGTTTTATTTGAGGGATTAGTTCTTCTTGGAGTTCATGTAGGATGCACCCAGGACGCCATATGGTCCCATGGAAGCAGTGTTTTTTGCTTTGGAGAGGGCAGCCTTCACCTGAGCATCAGAGATGTTTGGGAGGCAGCCCTCTGCCGGGATAGATACTTGCTCTTTTTTGGGGGGGGGGGGTGGAAAAGTTTGCACTGAACCTGGCTGCCAGGATATTGGCGATGTCTGTGGGTTCAGTGTATTTTTTGTCATTTAGAATCAACTCAGAACAAGTCTGGGAGTTGCATCCCAGGTTCCTAGCATAACTGAAAAAAGCCTTATGATTGTCTTTAGTGTCCTGAGCAATTTTTCTCTCGAAGCTGGCCTTGGAGGATTTTATGAGGGATCGTAATTTTTTGCTAGTACTGATCAGGGATGCCTTCCCTATTAGGGATTTTGCTCTATCATGCAGTATCTTCCTCCTTCTGTTGTACAGTTTATTTATGGCTGGGGTCCACCAGACTGGACGCCTGCCTTTGGATATTTGGGTTTTGGTTTTGTTTGGGATAGCATGATCCATGCATTCCTGGAGATGTCTGTAGAATGCTTTTATATAGGATTCTGCAGTTTGGGCCGTAGTTTCCACGGGCCCTGGGGCCTTGAAGGATTCCACTTCGGTTCTGAGAAGTGAGAAGTTCGCTTTTGAGAAGTTTTTCACTGTGGTTTTCTGGGCTGGCGGTGGGGTCGGGATGTGGACATCCAGTGAAATTAATTTATGGTCTGATCTTACCAATAAGGGATATACTTCAGGTGTGGAGCATAGAGTCCCCATGTTGGTAATGATCAGGTCTAGTATGTTATCCCCTCTTGTGGGAGTGGTGACTAGTTGTTCCATAGCATTTGAGTTTATAATTTCCAGGAACCTTTGGGCTAAGGTGCTGGGGCTTGAGTAGTGCTCCCAGTCTATGTTTGGGTAGTTGAAGTCACCCAATATAATGGTGTTCGGAGAGATCTTCATGTTCTCCAATGTTTTCAGGAAAGCCAGTGGGATTCCTGACTTTGAGGGGTGGTCTGTAGGATGCTATAAACTGAAAAGCAGTCTTGCCCACTGTTAGTTGCACATGGATGGTCTCCGATACGTGCAATGCCACTAACCTGGAGGTGTGGATATCCTTGATAAATATGGACACTCCCCCTCCTTTTGTGGTTTGGTCCAGGTTTTGGGGGCCAGCATGACATGAGGTATTACCTGGTAGTGCTGGGGTGCTCTCTGGAGCCTTGAACCAGGTTTCTGTCACTGCACAGATATTGATGTTCTCCATACTGAGGAGAGCTTGAGTCGTGCATCTTGAGGTTAAGACTTCTGGCATTTAGCAGCATTACCCTTAGTTTCTTGTTTCTTGTGCTGTCTATGAAGGTGGGTTTGACTTTTGAGCCTTGCCTAAAAAAGGCACTATGGGGGTGGCAAGAGCCTTTGCCAATATCCAAAAGCCCAGTGGTGACAGGTGCAAGCCGTCCCTAGAGAAGCAACGTGGCTTGTCGAGCATGTCATCCCAGGCTGACAGACACTGGATCCCCTTAGAATGACACCAAAATTTTAGCCAATTGTTAAAATCGATCATTTTGTCTTTGTACTGTGGCATCATTCTAGGTGAGGGTAAGATGCTGTTCAAGGTCAGGGTCATACCGGCCTAGGCTACATGATCAGAGAGCTCCTCTATGTCTCTTTTCATGTAGTCCAGGAGGAGTGCGATCTCAGGTCATTCACACCAGCATGTACAATGACTGAGTCATATTTGTATTTGATTTGGAGTGACCTGAGTGCTTGCGTTATGTGGCGGATCCTAGCGCCCAACAGGCAGCTCACTGTGACCTTCTCTTTATTCAGCCTGGTGAGCAGGACTTCAGTGTGTCTGACAATAGAGTCACCTATTACAAGAGTATCAGGTGTGTTATTCAGCCTTAAGGGCTGTGGCTGCTTGGCACACTGACTTTGTGGGCTATGTGTTGTGTGTTTTGTTTTGGGGTAGCGTTTGTAGATGTCTGCTTTGGAGGTCTCTGTTGCTTAGGTAGATTTTTATTTAGAGCCTCCAGTATGTTTTGTGTATTTATGTGTTTGGTTCGCTGATGTGGTGGGACTATGTGATACTGGAATTGTGTTGTGTGAGGTTACCTTCTCCTCCTGACTGGTTTCACCAGTTTTGAAATGAAGGAGCTCAGCCTCCAGTTTGGCTATATGGTTGCATCTCTCACATATATTTGAACCTGTTTGGAGGAGGAGAGGGTTGTCCGTGTACATGAGACAGTTGTAACATTGCCTCAAAATTCCCAGATTCACCAGCTGGACTGGAGAGGAAACCATTGACTGACCTTTGGACATGCTAGAGTAATATAGGGAAACTGAATTAAGATGGACCAATAGGGGACAAGGTAATCGTAGAGAGTATAAGAGTAAATAGTGCTTATGGTTTAATAGTGCTAACTTGTAAGATTACTTATTTGGACCAGTGAAGGGCAATAGAATGAGAATATGGTGTTTAAATTGAGAGATAGAGCAGTTCTAAGGGAAAAAGTGAAGAGCAGACTTTGTGGAGCCAGGAATAGTTTAAACCCAATTAGGCGGCACTGCCCGTTGTTGCGCTATGCACAAAAACGTGCAAAACTGCGCAAAAGAGGGATTTAAGAGAGGCAGATCAAGGAGTTAGGAATTGACCCAAAATCGCCAGTTAAACTACAGTTTCAAGTCAGTAACCACTCCCACAAGGTCAGGCAGGCTGCTCAATGTTTATCACTGCCACTGATGAACAGAGAGACTTCCCTTTAGCCCAAGCAAAAAATGTCCTCCAAGAAACTTACAAACAGTTCAGAACAGCAAGCCTGTAACTGAACTTTTTTAAATCTCAGAAAAGTGGGAAAAAAGCAAGATTTTTTTGTTTTTTCAGAGATAGCAGAGGTTCACAAGTATTAACAAGTTATAACAGTGCAGTAAATGACCCCACACTTGAGTGCTAGGCCAGAGACAGATAAAATGCAAGTTTTGAGAAAAAAACGACTTTAAAAATAAGTGCAAAAAGGAAATTCAGTAAACAGCTCTAGGTTGTGCTCTAAATACAGTTACTAATGCAGAAATCAAGTTTAACAAGCCAGAAAATGCTCAGAGTAGGCGGCTATGCAGACAAATTTAGCAAATAATCTGAAGAAAAATACTTAAAATCTCAAAAGTGCTCCTTTCTTCTCTCAGCCTTTTCTCCTCTTGGTGGGTGCTTCACCAACAGCCAACAAGTCTGAAAAGACACCAAAACCATGAGGCAATCAGGATTTAAGAGAGGAAGATCAAGGAGTTAGGAATTGACCCAAAATGGCCAATAAAACTACAGTTTCAAGTCAGTAACCACTCCCACAGGGGCAGGCAGGCTGCTCAATGTTTATCACTGCCACTGATGAACAGAGAGACTTCCCTTTAGCCCAAGCAAAAAATGGCCTCCAAGAAACTTACAAACAGTTCAGAAGAGCAAGCCTGTAACTGAACTTTTTTAAATCTCAGAAAAGTGGGGAAAAAAGCAAGATTTTTTTTTTTTGTTTCAGAGATAGCAGAGGTTCACAAGTATCAACAAGTTATAACAGTGCAGTAAATGACCCCACACTTGAGTGCTAGGCCAGAGACAGATAAAATGCAAGTTTTGAGAAAAAAAAAAGATTTTAAAAATAAGTGCAAAAAGGAAATTCAGTAAACAGCTCTAGGTTGTGCTCTAAATACAGTTACTAATGCAGAAATCAAGTTTAACAAGCCAGAAAATGGTCAGAGTAGGCGGCTATGCAGAAAACTTAGCAAATAATCTGAATAAAAATACTTAAAATCTCAAAAGTGGCTCCTTTCTTCTCTCAGCATTTTCTCTTCTTGGTAGGTGCTTCACCAACAGCCAACAAGTCTGAAAAGATGCCAAAACCACGAGGCAATCGGGATTTAAGAGAGGAAGATCAAGGAGTTAGGAATTGACCCAAAATGGCCAATAAAACTACAGTTTCAAGTCAGTAACCACTCCCACAGGGGCGGGCAGGCTGCTCAATGTTTATCACTACCACTGATGAACAGAGAGACTTCCCTTTAGCCCAAGCAAAAAATGGCCTCCAAGAAACTTACAAACAGTTCAGAACAGCAAGCCTGTAAGTGAACTTTTTTAAATCTCAGAAAAGTGGGAAAAAAGCAAGATTTTTTTGTTTTTTTGTTTTTTCAGAGATAGCAGAGGTTCACAAGTATCAACAAGTTATAACAGTGCAGTAAATGACCCCACACTTGAGTGCTAGGCCAGAGACAGATAAAATGCAAGTTTTGAGAAAAAAACGATTTTAAAAATAAGTGCAAACAGGAAATCCAGTAAACAGCTCTAAGTTGTGCTCTCAATACAGTTATAGGTTCATAGGTTCGTACTAGGCTATCTGCCCTAGGGCATTTATAAGCCTAGCCAGAGTGTATGTGGCTTACACCACCCCTTTGGATGAGAATACTATGCCCTTTTAGGGTTTAGTTTACTATGCCTCTGTCTAGTAGTGACAAAGAGATGACCCCCGGGGTAAACCTACGATCTCTCATCCACTCGTCGAGATTTCTCTTGAATAGAGTCAGTGAGGGGCTCTGCCTAACATGGACTGGGATTCTGTTCCATAGTGTAGGGAGCCTCTGGGTTATGAATCTGTCCCTCCAGCACGTTCTATTTACTTCTGTGTTGAGGTTTAAGTCACTTGTTCTCGTGGCTCTGATGGATTTGGATTTTCTGAGGTGGAGCATGTCCATTAATTCAGGATTGGACATGGCCTTGTACATCAGGCACAGATCACCTCTGAGTAGGCGGTATCTCGACTGAATAGAGCTGGAGTTTTTTCAGTCGGGCAGCATATGACATATGTTTAAGACCCTTTATCCTCTTGGTGAGGAACTTTTGGGGTCTTTCCAACTGCTGCAGGTGTCGGGTGAGATACATCCCAAATGGGGCATTGTACTCAATCATTGGACTGATAAGAGAAGAGTACAGGGGCACAATGACCTCTCTTGATCTGGATGTGAAACCCTTCATGATAAGGTGGGCAATATAGAAGGTCTTCCTAACCACTTTGGCAATGTGAGTGTCAAATGAGAGGTTACTGTCAACCTGGGTCCCTAGGTCCCTGATTACCTCTTCCATACTTAATGGATTACCGCCTATGTGGTAATTTGTCGGTACCTTGTTTTTCCCAAAGGGTATGACTATACATTTTTTGGCATTTAGCTTAAGGCCATGGCTCTGGCACCAATTATCCGTTTCTATGAGGCCTCTCTGAAGGATGTTTGTGTCCACTGGAGTATCAATTATGGCGCCCAGTTTGCAGTCATCTTCGAACTTTGTCAGCCACAATCCTCCTATGTTTGCCTGTACCTCGGAAAAATAAATGCCGAACAAGAGGGGTCCCAGGACTGAGCCCTGTGGGACACCGCTTGTGACTGGTTTAGAGTCTGACATAACTCCAGCAACTCTGACCCTGTGGGTTCTGTCCTTGAGCCAGTTTGCAACCCATCTTGTGACATATGGGTTTACATTTAAGCTGGTGAGTTTGTCTATGATGCCCGAGTGGGGTATTGTGTCAAAGGCTTTTGCAAGGTCAAGGTAGGCTGTGTGAACTGCCTTACCCTCATCAATGGCCTTAGTGACTGTTTCAAAAAAGTCGACCAAGTTCAGAAGGCAGGATCTGCCCTTGACAAAGCCAAATTGGGTAGGATCCAATGTCTGTAGGTCCCCAATGTCTTTGTTTATGAGTTCCATAATGATCCTCTCCATAGCTTTGCAGACCAGGCTCGTCAGGCTTATGGGGCGGTAATTTCCAGGGTCCGTAGAAGGACCGCCTTTGTGAAGTGGGACCACTGTTGCCGTACGCCACTCTTTGGGTACGTATCCTGTAGTAAGGCTAAGATTAAACAGCAGCCTTATGTCTGGGTTTAGTTCCTCTTGGAGTTCATGTAGCACACAGCCCAGGACACCGTCCGGTCCCATTGATGCTGTGTTTTTAGCTTTAGAGAGAGCAGCTCTCACCTGGGCATCTGAGATGTTAGGGAGGCTACACTCTGCTGGGATAGTTATTTCTCCTTTTTGGGGAGGAAGGAAAAATTTGCACTGAACCTGTCTGCCAGAATGTTGGCAATGTCAGTGGGTTCAGTGTATTTTGTGTCATTTTGGACAAATTCTGAGCATATCTGGGAGTTTCCACCCAGGTTTCTAACATAGCTAAAGAAGGCCTTGTGATTGTCTTTGTGTCTTTTGCGATTTTTCTCTCAAAGTTGGCCTTGGATGATTTTATGAGTGATCGTAGTTTTTTGCTAGTACTGATCAGAGATGCCTTCCCTTTTAGGGATTTTGCTCTGTCATGTAGTAGCTTCCTCCTCCTGTTGTAAAGTTTGTTTATGGCTGGGGTCTACCAGACTGGGCACCTGCCTTTGGGGGAATGGGTCTTGGTTTTATTTGGGATTGCATGATCCATGCATTCTTGAAGGTGCCCGTAGAAGGCATTTGTAAAGGATTCAGCAGTGTGGGTTGTGGTTTCCACTGACCCAGGGGCCTTGAAGGATACCACTTCAGTCTTAAGAAGTGTGAAGTTGGCTTTTGAGAAGTTCTTCACTGTGGTCTTTTGTGCAGGGGGTGGGGCGGGATGTGGATTTCCAGTGAGATTAATTTATGGTCTGATCTTACCAATGAGGGATATACTTCTGGTGTGGAGCATTTTGTCCCCATGTTTGTGATGATCAGGTCTAGTATATTGTCTCCTCTTATGGGAATGGTGACTAGTTGTTCCATCGCATTTGAGTTTATGAATTCAAGAACCTTTGGGCTAGGGTGTTGGGGCTTGAGTAATGTTCCCAGTCTATGTTTGGGTAGTTGAAGTCTCCCAATATGATGGTATTTGGAGAGACATTCATACTCTCCAGTGTCTTCAGGAAGGCTGTGTGGGGTTCCTGAGTTTGAGAGGGTGGTCTGTAGCATGCTACAAACTGTAAGGCAGTTTTGCCTATGGTTAGTTGCACCTGGATGGTCTCCGATGCTTTGTGCATTGCCACTAACCTGGAGGTGTGGGTATCTTTGATGAATATGGATACTCCCCCTCCTTTGTGGTTCGGTCCAAGTTTTGGGGCCGGAAAGCATGATATGAGGTAAAACCAGATAGTGCTGGGGTGCTCTCAGGAGCCTTGAACCAGGTTTCGGTCACTGCACAGACATCGATGTTCTCCATACTGAGGAGGGCTTAGTGAGCGTGCATCTTGAGGTTTAGACTTCTGGCATTGAGCAGCATTACCCTTAGTTTTTTTCCACTTGTGTTTTCTAGGGAGGTAGGTTTGTCATTTGAGCCTTGCCTAAAAAAGGCACTATGGGGGTGGCAAGAGCCTTGGCCAATATCGGAAGCCCAGGGGTGACAGGTGCAAGCCATCCCTTAAGCAGCGTGGTTTGTCAAGCATGTCATCCCAAGCAGACAGACATTGGATCCCCTTAGAATGACACCAGTAATTAAGCCAATTGTTAAAACTGATCATTTTGTCTTTGTACTGTGGCATCATTCTTGGTGAGGGTAAGATTCTGCTCAGGGTCAGGGTCATACCGGCCTGGGCTACATAATCAGAGAGCTCCTCTATGTCTCTTTTCATGTAGTCCAGGGAGGTACGTCTCAGGTCGTTCACACCGGCATGTACAATGACTGAGTCATATTTGTACTTGCTGTGGAGTGACCTGAGTGTCTACAGTTACCACCTTACTAACTGGAGACTGTATGAGCCACCCATACAAATGACAATCATTGCCTGCAACATATACCCACAGACAAATCAAAGGATATAACACCACACACAGTTTTGCATAAATGGTTAAGCTTTATTTGTGTTCTATTACAGTTGTATATGCCATGTGATATAGGTGTTTAAACACGGACATCCACATAAACTGAGTAATGCAACTGTGAAACAATTATACTAATACAGTTGTCTGGAAAAGTTAACAAATGTTGCTGTCCAGGCCAAGGCCATCAAGTAGTACAATAGTAAAGACAGACTGGGCCACAGGATACTAAACAATCAACAGTAATTAATGCAGATGTATAGTTCAGCAGCCTCTATCTACACTCTGTACACAATCCCTAGGGGTAAAGACCTCAGCTGACACAATGGGATGTAACTGTTACATAACAAGGCACAACTGACACCATCACAAGCACACTGGAAAACAGAACAGTCTGTATGGCAGATGGCAGTAGGCCTGCATTTAACCAAGGTGGATTGTACGGTACTGTACATCCATATACCTTAAGGCAGCTCACCCCTGATGGTCTTCAGGACTTTGGGCTTTCAGGATTCTGTAGCGCTCCCATATGCATATATGTATATATAGATATATAGATATATGTATATGTATATATAGATATATGTATATATAGCTATATATGTATGCACATCCTATGTGTACAGATATGCCTAGTTATGTTGGTATATATGTAGATATCAATAACTATATGTGCATACATATCTATTCTGATATACCTACTACTGTCAATATATATGTAGATATCCATACATATATGTGCATATGTATCTCTATCTATATATGTGTAGACATATATTGCTCAATATATGTATATATCGTGGCGTTTATTTGTATAGCTATGTACATATACATATCCATCTAAGTATGTTGATATGTATATGTGTATGTCTATATAGATATCTGGATAATCATATGTACATATATCCTCACTATATGTCCTGAACATGGAGTGTAGCCCTACCTCAGACCCTATAGTCCTAACTTTGTAGTGAAAGGGGATGTTAGGTATGTATAGCAGGTATATTTGTAGACTATTGCTACTGTGATAGGGAGTGTCTTCACAGACATGGTGTGCGTGGGAGATCACATCTGCTTTTAACATGTGCACCATTGGCTACTGACAGACATTCGAAGGACATCATAGTACAGTACCACTGCTAGCATGAAATGCTCCTGTGGACTACAGCAGAGATAATGGCCAATATATGTGGACAGTCTTACACACTCTGGACAGTCCAGAGGTATGCACATAACCCCTTAGTGCAAGACATGTGGACCTATCCTTACAATATGGATGTTAACAGCCATGTAGATGAGTATAACATGTAACTACTGGTACACATGTGCTCCCATAGGTTATGCATTCACACATCCCTGCCTGTCCTGCCACATTCTAATCACTGGTACAGAGGTGCTATGGCCACATACTACCCACTAGATATTGACATACATCTGTACAGCATCCCACTGCTCTGTCTGACATACATGACTGTTATGGTGGCCCAGCGGTAGTACATCTGGCAAGTATCTGGATATTACATCTCACTGGCTAAGTACACTAAGCTGCTAGGCATGTAACAAAGCACTGTGCAGGCTACAGGCAGACTGGCTCAACACTGGCTTTCATTTCCTATGGGGAAATGCACATGTACCTGCATATATAGCAGGCTCTACAGGCAAGACACAGCACAGAGTAATATACACCTGTGTGAAAGTGCATAACCACAACCAATGTGAACATGGCCACATATGGTATGCTAGCATATTATTACAGTATATGGACTATCTGTTCAACACCAACCTCATATGTGCCACTCACACACTAACCCTACATATACTGGGCCACTACACAGTGTGCTCCGATGCCTGTCTGTGGTATGGGACATGTGCGTGTATGGCCCTACAAACATGTCAGCTGATAGGGTAACCTACAGTGGAGCAGCATGTAACATCAAACAGAACAGGACCAAAAACAATGACATCTACCACAGTTTGTACACAGGCCAATGTACATATTAACAATACACACACTGCCAACAATCACCATAAGTACACAGACCTCAGTACTGTACACACAACCACAGAATGTCCAGGTTATGTCATCAAATATAACCCCTACTATACATAACATGTGCAGTCTGATAGCTCACTGACTTATCAGATATTATGTCAGTAATTATGGTGTACAGCACATATGCACCCCTTACTGCATGATATATGTACAAAGGTTGACAGGGTTGTGGCTGGAGGCACATACACAAGGCCAGTATTGAAATGTTGCTGTGATAACCACATACATTTACTGTTATAACTGGGTTTGTTGCAACATATGTCCTATGAGGGGTATGAAGTCAGTCACTCTCATGGCTGTCACCATCTACAGACTGCAATCCTCACACTACCTTCTGCAGTTCACAGATAGGTGCTCTGTGAGTAACACCTGAAACAGAAGGCATCACACACTGCCCAGTCTGCAGATGACCCTACAGATGAATGTTCCCTCATAAACATAGCACTGACATGGCAGGTATGAAAACATGTTGGACAGCTATATCCACACACACCCTGTT
>NC_056729.1:1324385381-1324409280 GCF_019279795.1 Protopterus annectens
CAAGGATAATAAGGCTAAAGAAGTAAGGCTAAATACAAGGCAGATACCCAGCTAAGGTCATGAAAAGAAGTAAGGCTAAATACAAGGCAGATACCCAGCTAAGGTCATGAAAAGAAGTAAGGCTAAATACAAGGCAGATACCCAGCTAAGGTCATGAAAAGAAGTAAGGCTAAATACAAGGCAGATACCCAGCTAAGGTCATGAAAAGAAGTAAGGCTAAATACAAGGCAGATACCCAGCTAAGGTCATGAAAAGAAGTAAGGCTAAATACAAGGCAGATACCCAGCTAAGGTCATGAAAAGAAGTAAGGCTAAATACAAGGCAGATACCCAGCTAAGGTCATGAAAAGAAGTAAGGCTAAATACAAGGCAGATACCCAGCTAAGGTCATGAAAAGAAGTAAGGCTAAATACAAGGCAGATACCCAGCTAAGGTCATGAAAAGAAGTAAGGCTAAATACAAGGCAGATACCCAGCTAAGGTCATGAAAAGAAGTAAGGCTAAATACAAGGCAGATACCCAGCTAAGGTCATGAAAAGAAGTAAGGCTAAATACAAGGCAGATACCCAGCTAAGGTCATGAAAAGAAGTAAGGCTAAATACAAGGCAGATACCCAGCTAAGGTCATGAAAAGAAGTAAGGCTAAATACAAGGCAGATACCCAGCTAAGGTCATGAAAAGAAGTAAGGCTAAATACAAGGCAGATACCCAGCTAAGGTCATGAAAAGAAGTAAGGCTAAATACAAGGCAGATACCCAGCTAAGGTCATGAAAAGAAGTAAGGCTAAATACAAGGCAGATACCCAGCTAAGGTCATGAAAAGAAGTAAGGCTAAATACAAGGCAGATACCCAGCTAAGGTCATGAAAAGAAGTAAGGCTAAATACAAGGCAGATACCCAGCTAAGGTCATGAAAAGAAGTAAGGCTAAATACAAGGCAGATACCCAGCTAAGGTCATGAAAAGAAGTAAGGCTAAATACAAGGCAGATACCCAGCTAAGGTCATGAAAAGAAGTAAGGCTAAATACAAGGCAGATACCCAGCTAAGGTCATGAAAAGAAGTAAGGCTAAATACAAGGCAGATACCCAGCTAAGGTCATGAAAAGAAGTAAGGCTAAATACAAGGCAGATACCCAGCTAAGGTCATGAAAAGAAGTAAGGCTAAATACAAGGCAGATACCCAGCTAAGGTCATGAAAAGAAGTAAGGCTAAATACAAGGCAGATACCCAGCTAAGGTCATGAAAAGAAGTAAGGCTAAATACAAGGCACATACCCAGCTAAGGTCATAGGTCATGAAAAGAAGTAAGGCTAAATACAAGGCAGATACCCAGCTAAGGTCAAGAAAAGAAGTAAGGCTAAATACAAGGCAGATACCCAGCTAAGGTCATGAAAAGAAGTAAGGCTAAATACAAGGCAGATACCCAGCTATGGTCATGAAAAGAAGTAAGGTTAAATACAAGGCACATACCCAGCCAAGGTCATGAAAAGAAATAAGACTAATTACAATGCAGATACCCAATTAAGGTCATGAAATGAAGTAAGGCTAAATACAAGGCAGATTCCCAGCTAAGGTTATGAAAGGATACAAGGCAGATACCCAGCTAAAGTCATGAAAAGAAGTACGGCTAAATACAAGGCAGATAACTAGGTAAGGTCATGAAAAGAAGTAAGGCTAAATATAAGGCTGATACCCAGCTAAGATCATGAAAAGAAGTAAGGCTAAATACAAGGCAGATACCCAGCTAAGGTCATGAAAAGAAGTAAGGCTAAATACAAGGCAGATACCCAGCTAAGGTCATGAAAAGAAGTAAGGCTAAATACAAGGCAGATACCCAGCTAAGGTCATGAAAAGAAGTAAGGCTAAATACAAGGCAGATACCCAGCTAAGGTCATGAAAAGAAGTAAGGCTAAATACAAGGCAGATACCCAGCTAAGGTCATGAAAAGAAGTAAGGCTAAATACAAGGCAGATACCCAGCTAAGGTCATGAAAAGAAGTAAGGCTAAATACAAGGCAGATACCCAGCTAAGGTCATGAAAAGAAGTAAGGCTAAATACAAGGCAGATACCCAGCTAAGGTCATGAAAAGAAGTAAGGCTAAATACAAGGCAGATACCCAGCAGAGGTCATGAAAAGAAGTAAGGCTAAATTCAAAGCAGCTACCCAGCTAAGGTTATGAAAAGAAGTAAGGCTAAATACAAGATAGATACCCAGCTAAGGTCATGAAAAGAAGTAAGGCTAAATACAAGGCAGATACCCAGCTAAGGTCATGAAAAGAAGTAAGGCTAAATACAAGGCAGATACCCAGCTAAGGTCATGAAAAGAAGTAAGGCTAAATACAAGGCAGATACCCAGCTAAGTTCATGAAAAGAAGTAAGGCTAAATACAAGGCAGATACCCAGCTAAGGTCATGAAAAGAAGTAAGGCTAAATACAAGGCAGATACCCAGCTAAGGTCATGAAAAGAAGTAAGGCTAAATACAAGGCAGATACCCAGCTAAGGTGTTGAAAAGAAGTAAGGCTAAGTACAAGGCAGATACACAGCTAAGGCCATGAAAAGACCTAAGGCTAAATACAAGGCAGATACCCAGCTAAGGTCATGAAAAGAAGTAAGGCTAAATACAAGGCAGATACCCAGCTAAGGTCATGAAAAGAAGTAAGGCTAAATACAAGGCAGATACCCAGCTAAGGTTCTGAAAAGAAGTAAGGCTAAATACAAGGCAGATACCCAGCTAAGGTCATGAAAAGAAGAAAGGCTAAATACAAGGCAGATACCCAGCTAAGGTCATGAAAAGAAGTAAGGCTAAATACAAGGCAGATACCCAGCTAAGGTCATGAAAAGAAGTAAGGCTAAATACAAGGCAGATACCCAGCTAAGGTCATGAAAAGAAGTAAGGCTAAATACAAGGCAGATACCCAGCTAAGGTCATGAAAAGAAGTAAGGCTAAATACAAGGCAGATACCCAGCTAAGGTCATGAAAAGAAGTAAGGCTAAATACAAGGCAGATACCCAGCTAAGGTTATGAAAAGAAGTAAGGCTTAATACAAGGAAGATACCCAGCTAAGGTCATGAAAGGAAGTAAGGCTAAATACAAGTCAGATTCCCAGCTAAGGTCATGAAAAGAAGTAAGGCTATACTCAAGGCAGATACCCAGCTAAGGTCATGAAAATAAGTAAGGCTAAATACAAGTCAGATACCCAGCTAAGGTCATGAAAAAAAGTTAGGCTAAATACAAGGCAGATACCCAGCTAAGGTCAAGAAAAGAAGTAAGGCTAAATACAAGGCAGATACCCAGCTAAGGTCATGAAAAGAAGTAAGGCTAAATACAAGGCAGATACCCAGCTAAGGTCATGAAAAGAAGTAAGGCTAAATACAAGATACCCAGCTAAGGTCATGAAAAGAAGTAAGGCTAAATAGAAGGCAGATACCCAGCTAAGGTCATGAAAAGAAGTAAGGCTAAATCCAAGGCAGATACCCAGCTAAGGTCATGAAAAGAAGTATGGCTAAATATAAGGCAGATACCCAGCTAAGGTCATGAAAAGAAGTAAGGCTAAATACAAGGCAGATACCCAGCTAAGGTCATGAAAAGAAGTAAGGCTAAATACAAGGCAGATACCCAGCTAAGGTCATGAAAAGAAGTAAGGCTAAATACAAGGCAGATACCCAGCTAAGGTCATGAAAGGAAGTAAGGCTAAATACAAGTCAGATTCCCAGCTAAGGTCATGAAAAGAAGTAAGGCTAAATACAAGGCAGATACCCAGCTAAGGTCGTGAAAAGAAGTAAGGCTAAATACAGTGCAGATACCCAGCTATGGTCATGAAAAGAAGTAAGGCTAAATAGAAGGCAGATACCCAGCTACGGTCATGAAAAGAAGAAAGGCTAAATACAAGGCAGATACCCAGCTAAGGTCATGAAAAGAGGTAAGGCTAAATACAAGGCAGATAGCCAGCTAAGATCATGAAAAGAAGTAAGGCTAAATACAAGGCAGATACCCAGCTAAGGTCATGAAAAGAAGTAAGGCTAAATACAAGGCAGATACCCAGCTAAGGTCTTGAAAATAAGTAAGGCTAAATACAAGGCAGATACCCAGCTAAGGTCATGAAAAGAAGTAAGGCTAAATACAAGGCAGATACCCAGCTAAGGTCATGAAAAGAAGTAAGGCTAAATACAAGGCAGATACCCAGCTAAGGTCATGAAAAGAAGTAAGGCTAAATACAAGGCAGATACCCAGCTAAGGTCATGAAAAGAAGTAAGGCTAAATACAAGGCAGATACCCAGCTAAGGTCATGAAAAGAAGTAAGGCTAAATACAAGGCAGATACCCAGCTAAGGTCATGAAAAGAAGTAAGGCTAAATACAAGGCAGATACCCAGCTAAGGTCATGAAAAGAAGTAAGGCTAAATACAAGGCAGATACCCAGCTAACGTCATGAAAAGAAGTACGGCTAAATACCTGGCAGATAACCAGGTAAGTTCATGAAAAGAAGTAAGGCTAAATACAAGGCAGATGTACAAGGCAGATACCCAGCTAAGGTCATGAAAAGAAGTAAGGCTAAATACAAGGCAGATACCCAGCTAAGGTCATGAAAAGAAGTAAGGCTAAATACAAGGCAGATACCCAGCTAAGGTCATGAAAAGAAGTAAGGCTAAATACAAGGCAGATACCCAGCTAAGGTCATGAAAAGAAGTAAGGCTAAATACAAGGCAGATACCCAGCTAAGGTCATGAAAAGAAGTAAGGCTAAATACAAGGCAGATACCCAGCTAAGGTCATGAAAAGAAGTAAGGCTAAATACAAGGCAGATACCCAGCTAAGGTCATGAAAAGAAGTAAGGCTAAATACAAGGCAGATACCCAGCTAAGGTCATGAAAAGAAGTAAGGCTAAATACAAGGCAGATACCCAGCTAAGGTCATGAAAAGAAGTAAGGCTAAATACAAGGCAGATACCCAGCTAAGGTCATGAAAAGAAGTAAGGCTAAATACAAGGCAGATACCCAGCTAAGGTCATGAAAAGAAGTAAGGCTAAATACAAGGCAGATACCCAGCTAAGGTCATGAAAAGAAGTAAGGCTAAATACAAGGCAGATACCCAGCTAAGGTCATGAAAAGAAGTAAGGCTAAATACAAGGCAGATACCCAGCTAAGGTCATGAAAAGAAGTAAGGCTAAATACAAGGCAGATACCCAGCTAAGGTCATGAAAAGAAGTAAGGCTAAATACAAGGCAGATACCCAGCTAAGGTCATGAAAAGAAGTAAGGCTAAATACAAGGCAGATACCCAGCTAAGGTCATGAAAAGAAGTTAGGCTAAATACAAGGCAGATACCCAGCTAAGGTCATGAAAAGAAGTAAGGCTAAATACAAGGCAGATACCCAGCTAAGGTCATGAAAAGAAGTAAGGCTAAATACAAGGCAGATACCCAGCTAAGGTCATGAAAAGAAGTAAGGCTAAATACAAGGCAGATACCCAGCTAAGGTCATGAAAAGAAGTAAGGCTAAATACAAGGCAGATACCCAGCTAAGGTCATGAAAAGAAGTAAGGCTAAATACAAGGCAGATACCCAGCTAAGGTCATGAAAAGAAGTAAGGCTAAATACAAGGCAGATACCCAGCTAAGGTCATGAAAAGAAGTAAGGCTAAATACAAGGCAGATACCCAGCTAAGGTCATGAAAAGAAGTAAGGCTAAATACAAGGCAGATACCCAGCTAAGGTCATGAAAAGAAGTAAGGCTAAATACAAGGCAGATACCCAGCTAAGGTCATGAAAAGAAGTAAGGCTAAATACAAGGCAGATACCCAGCTAAGGTCATGAAAAGAAGTAAGGCTAAATACAAGGCAGATACCCAGCTAAGGTCATGAAAAGAAGTAAGGCTAAATACAAGGCAGATACCCAGCTAAGGTCATGAAAAGAAGTAAGGCTAAATACAAGGCAGATACCCAGCTAAGGTCATGAAAAGAAGTAAGGCTAAATACAAGGCAGATACCCAGCTAAGGTCATGAAAAGAAGTAAGGCTAAATACAAGGCAGATACCCAGCTAAGGTCATGAAAAGAAGTAAGGCTAAATACAAGGCAGATACCCAGCTAAGGTCATGAAAAGAAGTAAGGCTAAATACAAGGCAGATACCCAGCTAAGGTCATGAAAAGAAGTAAGGCTAAATACAAGGCAGATACCCAGCTAAGGTCATGAAAAGAAGTAAGGCTAAATACAAGGCAGATACCCAGCTAAGGTCATGAAAAGAAGTAAGGCTAAATACAAGGCAGATACCCAGCTAAGGTCATGAAAAGAAGTAAGGCTAAATACAAGGCAGATACCCAGCTAAGGTCATGAAAAGAAGTAAGGCTAAATACAAGGCAGATACCCAGCTAAGGTCATGAAAAGAAGTAAGGCTAAATACAAGGCAGATACCCAGCTAAGGTCATGAAAAGAAGTAAGGCTAAATACAAGGCAGATACCCAGCTAAGGTCATGAAAAGAAGTAAGGCTAAATACAAGGCAGATACCCAGCTAAGGTCATGAAAAGAAGTAAGGCTAAATACAAGGCAGATACCCAGCTAAGGTCATGAAAAGAAGTAAGGCTAAATACAAGGCAGATACCCAGCTAAGGTCATGAAAAGAAGTAAGGCTAAATACAAGGCAGATACCCAGCTAAGGTCATGAAAAGAAGTAAGGCTAAATACAAGACAGATACCCAGCTAAGGTCATGAAAAGAAGTAAGGCTAAATACAAGTCAGATACCCAGCTACGGTCATGAAGGGACGAAAGGCTAAATACAAGGCAGATACCCAGCTAAGGTCATGAAAAGAAGTACGGCTAAATACCTGGCAGATAACCAGGTAAGTTCATGAAAAGAAGTAAGGCTAAATACAAGGCAGATACCCAGCTAAGGTCATGAAAAGAAGTAAGGCTAAATAAAAGGCAGATACCCAGCTAAGGTCATGAAAAGAAGTAAGGCTAAATACAAGGCAGATACCCAGCTAAGGTCATGAAAAGAAGTAAGGCTAAATACAAGGCAGATACCCAGCTAAGGTCATGAAAAGAAGTAAGGCTAAATACAAGGCAGATACCCAGCTAAGGTCATGAAAAGAAGTAAGGCTAAATACAAGGCAGATACCCAGCTAAGGTCATGAAAAGAAGTAAGGCTAAATACAAGGCAGATACCCAGCTAAGGTCATGAAAAGAAGTAAGGCTAAATACAAGGCAGATACCCAGCTAAGGTCATGAAAAGAAGTAAGGCTAAATACAAGGCAGATACCCAGCTAAGGTCATGAAAAGAAGTAAGGCTAAATACAAGGCAGATACCCAGCTAAGGTCATGAAAAGAAGTAAGGCTAAATACAAGGCAGATACCCAGCTAAGGTCATGAAAAGAAGTAAGGCTAAATACAAGGCAGATACCCAGCTAAGGTCATGAAAAGAAGTAAGGCTAAATACAAGGCAGATACCCAGCTAAGGTCATGAAAAGAAGTAAGGCTAAATACAAGGCAGATACCCAGCTAAGGTCATGAAAAGAAGTAAGGCTAGATACAAGTCAGATACCCAGCTAAGGTCATGAAAGGACGAAAGCTAAATACAAGGCAGATACCCAGCTAAGGTCATGAAAGAAAATAAGGCTAAATACAAGGCAGATACCCAGCTAAGGTCATGAAAAGAAGTAAGGCTAAATACAAGGCAGATACCCAGCTAAGGTCATGAAAAGAAGTAAGGCTAAATACAAGGCAGATACCCAGCTAAGGTCATGAAAAGAAGTAAGGCTAAATACAAGGCAGATACCCAGCTAAGGTCATGAAAAGAAGTAAGGCTAAATACAAGGCAGATACCCAGCTAAGGTCATGAAAAGAAGTAAGGCTAAATACAAGGCAGATACCCAGCTAAGGTCATGAAAAGAAGTAAGGCTAAATACAAGGCAGATACCCAGCTAAGGTCATGAAAAGAATTAAGGCTAAATACAAGGCAGATACCCAGCTAAGGTCATGAAAAGAAGTAAGGCTAAATACAAGGCAGATACCCAGCTAAGGTCATGAAAAGAAGTAAGGCTAAATACAAGGCAGATACCCAGCTAAGGTCATGAAAAGAAGTAAGGCTAAATACAAGGCAGATACCCAGCTAAGGTCATGAAAAGAAGTAAGGCTAAATACAAGGCAGATACCCAGCTAAGGTCATGAAAAGAAGTAAGGCTAAATACAAGGCAGATACCCAGCTAAGGTCATGAAAAGAAGTAAGGCTAAATACAAGGCAGATACCCAGCTAAGGTCATGAAAAGAAGTAAGGCTAAATACAAGGCAGATACCCAGCTAAGGTCATGAAAAGAAGTAAGGCTAAATACAAGGCAGATACCCAGCTAAGGTCATGAAAAGAAGTAAGGCTAAATACAAGGCAGATACCCAGCTAAGGTCATGAAAAGAAGTAAGGCTAAATACAAGGCAGATACCCAGCTAAGGTCATGAAAAGAAGTAAGGCTAAATACAAGGCACATACCCAGCTAAGGTCATGAAAAGAAGTAAGGCTAAATACAAGGCAGATACCCAGCTAAGGTCATGAAAAGAAGTAAGGCTAAATACAAGGCAGATACCCAGCTAAGGTCATGAAAAGAAGTAAGGTTAAATACAAGGCAGATACCCAGCTAAGGTCATGAAAAGAAGTAAGGCTAAATACAAGGCACATACCCAGCTAAGGTCATGAAAAGAAGTAAGGCTAAATACAAGGCTGATACACAGCTAAGGTCATGAAAAGAAGTAAGGCTAAATACAAGGCAGATACCCAGCTAAGGTCATGAAAAGAAGTAAGGCTAAATACAAGGCAGATACCCAGCTAAGGTCATGAAAAGAAGTAAGGCTAAATACAAGGCAGATACCCAGCTAAGGTCATGAAAAGAAGTAAGGCTAAATACAAGGCAGATACCCAGCTAAGGTCATGAAAAGAAGTAAGGCTAAATACAAGGCAGATACCCAGCTAAGGTCATGAAAAGAAGTAAGGCTAAATACAAGGCAGATACCCAGCTAAGGTCATGAAAAGAAGTAAGGCTAAATACAAGGCAGATACCCAGCTAAGGTCATGAAAAGAAGTAAGGCTAAATACAAGGCAGATACCCAGCTAAGGTCATGAAAAGAAGTAAGGCTAAATACAAGGCACATACCCAGCTAAGGTCATGAAAAGAAGTAAGGCTAAATACAAGGCAGATACCCAGCTAAGGTCATGAAAAGAAGTAAGGCTAAATACAAGGCACATACCCAGCTAAGGTCATGAAAAGAAGTAAGGCTAAATACAAGGCAGATACCCAGCTAAGGTCATGAAAAGAAGTAAGGCAAAATACAAGGCAGATACCCAGCTAAGGTCATGAAAAGAAGTAAGGCTAAATACAAGGCACATACCCAGCTAAGGTCATGAAAAGAAGTAAGGCTAAATACAAGGCAGATACCCAGCTAAGGTCATGAAAAGAAGTAAGGCTAAATACAAGGCAGATACCCAGCTAAGGTCATGAAAAGAAGTAAGGCTAAATACAAGGCAGATACCCAGCTAAGGTCATGAAAAGAAGTAAGGCTAAATACAAGGCAGATACCCAGCTAAGGTCATGAAAAGAAGTAAGGCTAAATACAAGGCAGATACCCAGCTAAGGTCATGAAAAGAAGTAAGGCTAAATACAAGGCAGATACCCAGCTAAGGTCATGAAAAGAAGTAAGGCTAAATACAAGGCAGATACCCAGCTAAGGTCATGAAAAGAAGTAAGGCTAAATACAAGGCAGATACCCAGCTAAAGTCATGAAAACATAAAAGGCTAAATACAAGGCAGATACCCAGCTAAGGTCATGAAAAGAAGTAAGGCTAAATATAAGGCAGATACCCAGCTAAGGTCATGAAAAGAAGTAAGGCTAAATACAAGGCAGATACCCAGCTAAGGTCATGAAAAGAAGTAAGGCTAAATACAAGGCAGATACCCAGCTAAGGTCATGAAAATAAGTAAGGCTAAATGCAAGGCAGATACCCAGCTAAGGTCATGAAAAGAAGTAAGGCTAAATACAAGGCAAATACGCAGCTAAGGTCATGAAAAGAAGTAAGGCTTAATACAAGGCAGATACCCAGCTAAGGTCATGAAAAGAAGTAAGGCTAAATACAAGGCAGATACCCAGCTAAGGTTATGAAAAGAAGTAAGGCTAAATACCAAGCAGATACCCAGCTAAGGTTCTCAAAAGAAGTAAGGCTAAATACAAGGCAGATACCCAGCTAAGGTCATGAAAAGAAGTAAGGCTAAATAAAAGGCAGATACCCAGCTAAGGTCATGAAAAGAAGTAAGGCTAAATACAAGGCAGATACCCAGCTAAGGTCATGAAAAGAAGTAAGGCTAAATACAAGGCAGATACCCAGCTAAGGTCATGAAAAGAAGTAAGGCTAAATACAAGGCAGATACCCAGCTATGTTCATGAAAAGAAGTAAGGCTAAATACAAGGCAGATACCCAGCTAAGGTCATGAAAAGAAGTAAGGCTAAATACAAGGCAGATACCCAGCTAAGGTCATGAAAAGAAGTAAGGCTAAATACAAGGCAGATACCCAGCTAAGGTCATGAAAAGAAGTAAGGCTAAATACAAGGCAGATACCCAGCTAAGGTCATGAAAAGAAGTAAGGCTAAATACAAGGCAGATACCCAGCTAAGGTCATGAAAAGAAGTAAGGCTAAATACAAGGCAGATACCCAGCTAAGGTCATGAAAAGAAGTAAGGCTAAATACAAGGCAGATACCCAGCTAAGGTCATGAAAAGAAGTAAGGCTAAATACAAGGCAGATACCCAGCTAAGGTCATGAAAAGAAGTAAGGCTAAATACAAGGCAGATACCCAGCTAAGGTCATGAAAAGAAGTAAGGCTAAATGCAAGGCAGATACCCAGCTAAGGTCATGAAAAGACGTAAGGCTAAATACAAGACAGATACCCAGCTAAGGTCATGAAAAGAAGTAAGGCTAAATACAAGGCAGATACCCAGCTAAGGTCATGAAAAGAAGTAAGGCTAAATACAAGGCAGATACCCAGCTAAGGTCATGAAAAGAAGTAAGGCTAAATACAAGGCAGATACCCAGCTAAGGTCATGAAAAGAAGTAAGGCTAAATACAAGGCAGATACCCAGCTAAGGTCATGAAAAGAAGTAAGGCTAAATACAAGGCAGATACCCAGCTAAGGTCATGAAAAGAAGTAAGGCTAAATACAAGGCAGATACCCAGCTAAGGTCATGAAAAGAAGTAAGGCTAAATACAAGGCAGATACCCAGCTAAGGTCATGAAAAGAAGTAAGGCTAAATACAAGGCAGATACCCAGCTAAGGTCATGAAAAGAAGTAAGGCTAAATACAAGGCAGATACCCAGCTAAGGTCATGAAAAGAAGTAAGGCTAAATACAAGGCAGATACCCAGCTAAGGTCATGAAAAGAAGTAAGGCTAAATACAAGGCAGATACCCAGCTAAGGTCATGAAAAGAAGTAAGGCTAAATACAAGGCAGATACCCAGCTAAGGTCATGAAAAGAAGTAAGGCTAAATACAAGGCAGATACCCAGCTAAGGTCATGAAAAGAAGTAAGGCTAAATACAAGGCAGATACCCAGCTAAGGTCATGAAAAGAAGTAAGGCTAAATACAAGGCAGATACCCAGCTAAGGTCATGAAAAGAAGTAAGGCTAAATACAAGGCAGATACCCAGCTAAGGTCATGAAAAGAAGTAAGGCTAAATACAAGGCAGATACCCAGCTAAGGTCATGAAAAGAAGTAAGGCTAAATACAAGGCAGATACCCAGCTAAGGTCATGAAAAGAAGTAAGGCTAAATACAAGGCAGATACCCAGCTAAGGTCATGAAAAGAAGTAAGGCTAAATACAAGGCACATACCCAGCTAAGGTCAGGAAAAGAAGTAAGGCTAAATACAAGGCACATACCCAGCTAATGTCCTGAAAAGAAGTAAGGCTAAATACAAGGCAGATACCCAGCTAAGGTCATGAAAAGTAAGGCTAAATACAAGGCACATACCCAGCTTAGGTCATGAACAGAAGTAAAGTAGCAATACAAGGCAGATACCCAGCTAAGGTCATGAAAAGAAGTAAGGCTAAATACAAGGCAGATACCCAGCTAAGGTCATGAAAAGAAGTAAGGCTAAATACAAGGCAGATACCCAGCTAAGGTCATGAAAAGAAGTAAGGCTAAATACAAGGCAGATACCCAGCTAAGGTCATGAAAAGAAGTAAGGCTAAATACAAGGCAGATACCCAGCTAAGGTCATGAAAAGCAGTAAGGCTAAATACAAGTCAGATACCCAGCTTTGTTCATGAAAAGATGTAAGGCTAATTACAAGACAGATACCCAGCTAAGGTCATGAAAAGAAGTAAGGCTAAATACAAGGCAGATACCCAGCTAAGGTCATGAAAAGAAGTAAGGCTAAATACAAGGCAGATACCCAGCTAAGGTCATGAAAAGAAGTAAGGCTAAATACAAGGCAGATACCCAGCTAAATACATGAAAAGAAGTAATGCTAAATACAAGGCATATACCCAGCTAAGGTCATGAAAAGAAGTAAGGCTAAATACAAAGCAGATACCCAGCTAAGGTCATGAAAAGAAGTAAGGCTAAATACAAGGCAGATACCCAGCTAAGGTCATGAAAAGAAGTAAGGTTAAATACAAGGCTGATACACAGCTAATTTCATGAAAAGAAGTAAGACTAAATACAAAGCAGATACCCAGCTAAGATCATGAAACAAACTAAGGCTAAATACAAGGCACATACCCAGCTAAGGTCATGAAAAGAAGTAAGGCTAAATACAAGGCAGATACCCAGCTAAGGTCATGAAAAGAAGTAAGGCTAAATACAAGGCACATACCCAGCTAAGGTCATGAAATGAAGTAAGGCTAAATACAAGGCAGATACACAGCTAAGGTCATGAAAAGAAGTAAGGCTAAATACAAGGCAGATACCCAGCTAAGGTCATGAAAAGAAGTAAGGCTAAATACAAGGCAGATACCCAGCTAAGGTCATGAAAAGAAGTAAGGCTAAATACAAAGCAGATACCCAGCTAAGATCATGAAACAAACTAAGGCTAAATACAAGGCACATACCCAGCTAAGGTCATGAAAAGAAGTAAGGCTAAATACAAGGCAGATACCCAGCTAAGGTCATGAAAAGAAGTAAGGCTAAATACAAGGCAGATACCCAGCTAAAGTCATGAAAAGAAGTACGGCTAAATACAAGGCAGATAACTAGGTAAGGTCATGAAAAGAAGTAAGGCTAAATATAAGGCTGATACCCAGCTAAGGTCATGAAAAGAAGTAAGGCTAAATACAAGGCAGATACCCAGCTAAGGTCATGAAAAGAAGTAAGGCTAAATACAAGGCAGATACCCAGCTAAGGTCATGAAAAGAAGTAAGGCTAAATACAAGGCAGATACCCAGCTAAGGTCATGAAAAGAAGTAAGGCTAAATACAAGGCAGATACCCAGCTAAGGTCATGAAAAGAAGTAAGGCTAAATACAAGGCAGATACCCAGCTAAGGTCATGAAAAGAAGTAAGGCTAAATACAAGGCAGATACCCAGCTAAGGTCATGAAAAGAAGTAAGGCTAAATACAAGGCAGATACCCAGCTAAGGTCATGAAAAGAAGTAAGGCTAAATACAAGGCAGATACCCAGCTAAGGTCATGAAAAGAAGTAAGGCTAAATACAAGGCAGATACCCAGCTAAGGTCATGAAAAGAAGTAAGGCTAAATACAAGGCAGATACCCAGCTAAGGTCATGAAAAGAAGTAAGGCTAAATACAAGGCAGATACCCAGCTAAGGTCATGAAAAGAAGTAAGGCTAAATACAAGGCAGATACCCAGCTAAGGTCATGAAAAGAAGTAAGGCTAAATACAAGGCAGATACCCAGCTAAGGTCATGAAAAGAAGTAAGGCTAAATACAAGGCAGATACCCAGCTAAGGTCATGAAAAGAAGTAAGGCTAAATACAAGGCAGATACCCAGCTAAGGTCATGAAAAGAAGTAAGGCTAAATACAAGGCAGATACCCAGCTAAGGTCATGAAAAGAAGTAAGGCTAAATACAAGGCAGATACCCAGCTAAGGTCATGAAAAGAAGTAAGGCTAAATACAAGGCAGATACCCAGCTAAGGTCATGAAAAGAAGTAAGGCTAAATACAAGGCAGATACCCAGCTAAGGTCATGAAAAGAAGTAAGGCTAAATACAAGGCAGATACCCAGCTAAGGTCATGAAAAGAAGTAAGGCTAAATACAAGGCAGATACCCAGCTAAGGTCATGAAAAGAAGTAAGGCTAAATACAAGGCAGATACCCAGCTAAGGTCATGAAAAGAAGTAAGGCTAAATACAAGGCAGATACCCAGCTAAGGTCATGAAAAGAAGTAAGGCTAAATACAAGGCAGATACCCAGCTAAGGTCATGAAAAGAAGTAAGGCTAAATACAAGGCAGATACCCAGCTAAGGTCATGAAAAGAAGTAAGGCTAAATACAAGGCAGATACCCAGCTAAGGTCATGAAAAGAAGTAAGGCTAAATACAAGGCAGATACCCAGCTAAGGTCATGAAAAGAAGTAAGGCTAAATACAAGGCAGATACCCAGCTAAGGTCATGAAAAGAAGTAAGGCTAAATACAAGGCAGATACCCAGCTAAGGTCATGAAAAGAAGTAAGGCTAAATACAAGGCAGATACCCAGCTAAGGTCATGAAAAGAAGTAAGGCTAAATACAAGGCAGATACCCAGCTAAGGTCATGAAAAGAAGTAAGGCTAAATACAAGGCAGATACCCAGCTAAGGTCATGAAAAGAAGTAAGGCTAAATACAAGGCAGATACCCAGCTAAGGTCATGAAAAGAAGTAAGGCTAAATACAAGGCAGATACCCAGCTAAGGTCATGAAAAGAAGTAAGGCTAAATACAAGGCAGATACCCAGCTAAGGTCATGAAAAGAAGTAAGGCTAAATACAAGGCAGATACCCAGCTAAGGTCATGAAAAGAAGTAAGGCTAAATACAAGGCAGATACCCAGCTAAGGTCATGAAAAGAATTAAGGCTAAATACAAGGCAGATACCCAGCTAAGGTCATGAAAAGAAGTAAGGCTAAATACAAGGCAGATACCCAGCTAAGGTCATGAAAAGAAGTAAGGCTAAATACAAGGCAGATACCCAGCTAAGGTCATGAAAAGAAGTAAGGCTAAATACAAGGCAGATACCCAGCTAAGGTCATGAAAAGAAGTAAGGCTAAATACAAGGCAGATACCCAGCTAAGGTCATGAAAAGAAGTAAGGCTAAATACAAGGCAGATACCCAGCTAAGGTCATGAAAAGAAGTAAGGCTAAATACAAGGCAGATACCCAGCTAAGGTCATGAAAAGAAGTAAGGCTAAATACAAGGCAGATACCCAGCTAAGGTCATGAAAAGAAGTAAGGCTAAATACAAGGCAGATACCCAGCTAAGGTCATGAAAAGAAGTAAGGCTAAATACAAGGCAGATACCCAGCTAAGGTCATGAAAAGAAGTAAGGCTAAATACAAGGCAGATACCCAGCTAAGGTCATGAAAAGAAGTAAGGCTAAATACAAGGCAGATACCCAGCTAAGGTCATGAAAAGAAGTAAGGCTAAATACAAGGCAGATACCCAGCTAAGGTCATGAAAATAAGTAAGGCTAAATACAAGGCAGATACCCAGCTAAGGTCATGAAAAGAAGTAAGGCTAAATACAAGGCAGATACCCAGCTAAGGTCATGAAAAGAAGTAAGGCTAAATACAAGGCAGATACCCAGCTAAGGTCATGAAAAGAAGTAAGGCTAAATACAAGGCAGATACCCAGCTAAGGTCATGAAAAGAAGTAAGGCTAAATACAAGGCAGATACCCAGCTAAGGTCATGAAAAGAAGTAAGGCTAAATACAAGGCAGATACCCAGCTAAGGTCATGAAAAGAAGTAAGGCTAAATACAAGGCAGATACCCAGCTAAGGTCATGAAAAGAAGTATGGCTAAATACAAGGCAAATACCCAGCTAAGGTCATGAAAAGAAGTAAGGCTAAATACAAGGCAGATACCCAGCTAAGGTCATGAAAAGAAGTAAGGCTAAATACAAGGCAGATACCCAGCTAAGGTAATGAAAATAAGTGAGGGTAATTACAAGCAGATACCCAGCTAAGGTCATGAAAAGAAGTAAGGCTAGATACAAGGCAGATACCCAGCTAAGGTCATGAAAAGAAGTAAGGCTAAATACAAGGCAGATACCCAGCTAAGGTCATGAAAAGAAGTAAGGCTAAATACAAGGCAGATACCCAGCTAAGGTCATGAAAAGAAGTAAGGCTAAATACAAGGCAGATACCCAGCTAAGGTCATGAAAAGAAGTAAGGCTAAATACAAGGCAGATACCCAGCTAAGGTCATGAAAAGAAGTAAGGCTAAATACAAGGCAGATACCCAGCTAAGGTCATGAAAAGAAGTAAGGCTAAATACAAGGCAGATACCCAGCTAAGGTCATGAAAAGAAGTAAGGCTAAATACAAGGCAGATACCCAGCTAAGGTCATGAAAAGAAGTAAGGCTAAATACAAGGCAGATACCCAGCTAAGGTCATGAAAAGAAGTAAGGCTAAATACAAGGCAGATACCCAGCTAAGGTCATGAAAAGAAGTAAGGCTAAATACAAGGCAGATACCCAGCTAAGGTCATGAAAAGAAGTAAGGCTAAATACAAGGCAGATACCCAGCTAAGGTCATGAAAAGAAGTAAGGCTAAATACAAGGCAGATACCCAGCTAAGGTCATGAAAAGAAGTAAGGCTAAATACAAGGCAGATACCCAGCTAAGGTCATGAAAAGAAGTAAGGCTAAATACAAGGCAGATACCCAGCTAAGGTCATGAAAAGAAGTAAGGCTAAATACAAGGCAGATACCCAGCTAAGGTCATGAAAAGAAGTAAGGCTAAATACAAGGCAGATACCCAGCTAAGGTCATGAAAAGAAGTAAGGCTAAATACAAGGCAGATACCCAGCTAAGGTCATGAAAAGAAGTAAGGCTAAATACAAGGCAGATACCCAGCTAAGGTCATGAAAAGAAGTAAGGCTAAATACAAGGCAGATACCCAGCTAAGGTCATGAAAAGAAGTAAGGCTAAATACAAGGCAGATACCCAGCTAAGGTCATGAAAAGAAGTAAGGCTAAATACAAGGCAGATACCCAGCTAAGGTCATGAAAAGAAGTAAGGCTAAATACAAGGCAGATACCCAGCTAAGGTCATGAAAAGAAGTAAGGCTAAATACAAGGCAGATACCCAGCTAAGGTCATGAAAAGAAGTAAGGCTAAATACAAGGCAGATACCCAGCTAAGGTCATGAAAAGAAGTAAGGCTAAATACAAGGCAGATACCCAGCTAAGGTCATGAAAAGAAGTAAGGCTAAATACAAGGCAGATACCCAGCTAAGGTCATGAAAAGAAGTAAGGCTAAATACAAGGCAGATACCCAGCTAAGGTCATGAAAAGAAGTAAGGCTAAATACAAGGCAGATACCCAGCTAAGGTCATGAAAAGAAGTAAGGCTAAATACAAGGCAGATACCCAGCTAAGGTCATGAAAAGAAGTAAGGCTAAATACAAGGCAGATACCCAGCTAAGGTCATGAAAAGAAGTAAGGCTAAATACAAGGCAGATACCCAGCTAAGGTCATGAAAAGAAGTAAGGCTAAATACAAGGCAGATACCCAGCTAAGGTCATGAAAAGAAGTAAGGCTAAATACAAGGCAGATACCCAGCTAAGGTCATGAAAAGAAGTAAGGCTAAATACAAGGCAGATACCCAGCTAAGGTCATGAAAAGAAGTAAGGCTAAATACAAGGCAGATACCCAGCTAAGGTCATGAAAAGAAGTAAGGCTAAATACAAGGCAGATACCCAGCTAAGGTCATGAAAAGAAGTAAGGCTAAATACAAGGCAGATACCCAGCTAAGGTCATGAAAAGAAGTAAGGCTAAATACAAGGCAGATACCCAGCTAAGGTCATGAAAAGAAGTAAGGCTAAATACAAGGCAGATACCCAGCTAAGGTCATGAAAAGAAGTAAGGCTAAATACAAGGCAGATACCCAGCTAAGGTCATGAAAAGAATTAAGGCTAAATACAAGGCAGATACCCAGCTAAGGTCATGAAAAGAATTAAGGCTAAATACAAGGCAGATACCCAGCTAAGGTCATGAAAAGAAGTAAGGCTAAATACAAGGCAGATACCCAGCTAAGGTCATGAAAAGAAGTAAGGCTAAATACAAGGCAGATACCCAGCTAAGGTCATGAAAAGAAGTAAGGCTAAATACAAGGCAGATACCCAGCTAAGGTCATGAAAAGAAGTAAGGCTAAATACAAGGCAGATACCCAGCTAAGGTCATGAAAAGAAGTAAGGCTAAATACAAGGCAGATACCCAGCTAAGGTCATGAAAAGAAGTAAGGCTAAATACAAGGCAGTAACCCAGCTAAGGTCATGAAAAGAAGTAAGGCTAAATACAAGGCAGATACCCAGCTAAGGTCATGAAAAGAAGTAAGGCTAAATACAAGGCAGATACCCAGCTAAGGTCATGAAAAGAAGTAAGGCTAAATACAAGGCAGATACCCAGCTAATGTCATGAAAAGAAGTAAGGCTAAATACAAGGCAGATACCCAGCTAAGGTCATGAAAAGAAGTAAGGCTAAATACAAGGCAGATACCCAGCTAAGGTCATGAAAAGAAGTAAGGCTAAATACAAGGCAGATACCCAGCTAAGGTCATGAAAAGAAGTAAGGCTAAATACAAGGCAGATACCCAGCTAAGGTCATGAAAAGAAGTAAGGCTAAATACAAGGCAGATACCCAGCTAAGGTCATGAAAAGAAGTAAGGCTAAATACAAGGCAGATACCCAGCTAAGGTCATGAAAAGAAGTAAGGCTAAATACAAGGCAGATACCCAGCTAAGGTCATGAAAAGAAGTAAGGCTAAATACAAGGCAGATACCCAGCTAAGGTCATGAAAAGAAGTAAGGCTAAATACAAGGCAGATACCCAGCTAAGGTCATGAAAGGAAGTAAGGCTAAATACAAGGCAGATACCCAGCTAAGGTCATGAAAAGAAGTAAGGCTAAATACAAGGCAGATACCCAGCTAAGGTCATGAAAAGAAGTAAGGCTAAATACAAGGCAGATACCCAGCTAAGGTCATGAAAAGAAGTAAGGCTAAATACAAGTCAGATACCCAGCTAAGGTCATGAAAAGATGTAAGGCTAAATACAAGGCAGATACCCAGCTAAGGTCATGAAAAGAAGTAAGGCTAAATACAAGGCAGATACCCAGCTAAGGTCATGAAAAGAAGTAAGGCTAAATACAAGTCAGATACCCAGCTAAGGTCATGAAAAGAAGTAAGGCTAAATACAAGGCAGATACCCAGCTAAGGTCATGAAAAGAAGTAAGGCTAAATACAAGGCAGATACCCAGCTAAGGTCATGAAAAGAAGTAAGGCTAAATACAAGGCAGATACCCAGCTAAGGTCATGAAAAGAAGTAAGGCTAAATACAAGGCAGATACCCAGCTAAGGTCATGAAAAGAAGTAAGGCTAAATACAAGGCAGATACCCAGCTAAGGTCATGAAAAGAAGTAAGGCTAAATACAAGGCAGATACCCAGCTAAGGTCATGAAAAGAAGTAAGGCTAAATACAAGGCAGATACCCAGCTAAGGTCATGAAAAGAAGTAAGGCTAAATACAAGGCAGATACCCAGCTAAGGTCATGAAAAGAAATAAGGCTAAACACAAGGCAGATACCCAGCTAAGGTCATGAAAAGAAGTAAGGCTAAATACAAGGCAGATACCCAGCTAAGGTCATGAAAAGAAGTAAGGCTAAATACAAGGCAGATACCCAGCTAAGGTCATGAAAAGAAGTAAGGCTAAATACAAGGCAGATACCCAGCTAAGGTCATGAAAAGAAGTAAGGCTAAATACAAGGCAGATACCCAGCTAAGGTCATGAAAAGAAGTAAGGCTAAATACAAGGCAGATACCCAGCTAAGGTCATGAAAAGAAGTAAGGCTAAATACAAGGCAGATACCCAGCTAAGGTCATGAACAGAAGTAAGGCTAAATATAAGGCAGATACCCAGCTAAGGTCATGAAAAGAAGTAAGGCTAAATACAAGGCAGATACCCAGCTAAGGTCATGAAAAGAAGTAAGGCTAAATACAAGGCAGATACCCAGCTAAGGTCATGAAAAGAAGTAAGGCTACAAGGCAGATACCCAGCTAAGGTCATGAAAAGAAGTAAGGCTAAATACAAGGCAGATACCCAGCTAAGGTCATGAAAAGAAGTAAGGCTAAATACAAGGCAGATACCCAGCTAAGGTCATCAAAAGTAGTAAGGCTAAATACAAGGCAGATACCCAGCTAAGGTCACGAAAAGAAGTAAGGCTAAATACAAGGCAGATACCCAGCTAAGGTCATGAAAAGAAGTAAGGCTAAATACAAGGCAGATACCCAGCTAAGGTCATGAAAAGAAGTAAGGCTAAATACAAGGCAGATACCCAGCTAAGGTCATGAAAAGAAGTAAGGCTAAATACAAGGCAGATACCCAGCTAAGGTCATGAAAAGAAGTAAGGCTAAATACAAGGCAGATACCCAGCTAAGGTCATGAAAAGAAGTAAGGCTAAATACAAGGCAGATACCCAGCTAAGGTCATGAAAAGAAGTAAGGCTAAATACAATGCAGATACCCAGCTAATGTCATGAAACGAAGTAAGGCTAAATACAAGGCAGATACCCAGCTAAGGTCATGAACAGAAGTAAGGCTAAATATAAGGCAGATACCCAGCTAAGGTCATGAAAAGAAGTAAGGCTAAATACAAGGCAGATACCCAGCTAAGGTCATGAAAAGAAGTAAGGCTAAATACAAGGCAGATACCCAGCTAAGGTCATGAAAAGAAGTAAGGCTAAATACAAGGCAGATACCCAGCTAAGGTCATGAAAAGAAGTAAGTCTTAATACAAGGCAGATACCCAGCTAAGGTCATGAAAAGAAGTAAGGCTAAATACAAGGCAGATACCCAGCTAAGGTCATGAAAAGAAGTAAGGGTAAATACAAGGCATATACCCAGCTAAGGTCATGAAAAGAAGTAAGGCTAAATACAAGGCAGATACCCAGCTAAGGTCATGAAAAGAAGTAAGGCTAAATATAAGCAGATACCCAGCTAAGGTCATGAAAAGAAGTAAGGCTAAATATAAGGCAGATACCCAGCTAAGGTCATGAAAAGAAGTAAGGCTAAATACAAGGCAGATACCCAGCTAAGGTCATGAAAAGAAGTAAGGCTAAATACAAGGCAGATACCCAGCTAATGTCATGAAAAGAAGTAAGGCTAAATACAAGGCAGATACCCAGCTAAGGTCATGAAAAGAAGTAAGGCTAAATACAAGGCAGATACCCAGCTAAGGTCATGAAAAGAAGTAAGGCTAAATACAAGGCAGATACGCAGCTAAGGTCATGAAAAGAAGTAAGGCTAAATACAAGGCAGATACCCAGCTAAGGTCATGAAAAGAAGTAAGGCTAAATACAAGGCAGATACCCAGCTAAGGTCATGAAAAGAAGTAAGGCTAAATACAAGGCAGATACCCAGCTAAGGTCATGAAAAGCAGTAAGGCTAAATACAAGGCAGATACCCAGCTAAGGTCATGAAAAGAAGTAAGGCTAAATACAAGGCAACTATCCAGCTAAGGTCATGAAAAGAAGTAAGGCTAAATACAAGGCAGATACCCAGCTAAGGTCATGAAAAGAAGTAAGGCTAAATACAAAGCAGATACCCAGCTAAGGTCATGAAAAGAAGTAAGGCTAAATACAAGGCAGATACCCAGCTAAGGTCATGAAAAGAAGTAAGGCTAAATACAAGGCAGATACCCAGCTAAGGTCATGAAAAGAAGTAAAGCTAAATACAAGGCAGATACCCAGCTAAGGTCATGAAAAGAAGTAAGGCTAAATACAAGGCAGATACCCAGCTAAGGTCATGAAAAGAAGTAAGGCTAAATACAAGGCAGATACCCAGCTAAGGTCATGAAAAGAAGTAAGGCTAAATACAAGGCAGATACCCAGCTAAGGTCATGAAAAGAAGTAAGGCTAAATACAAGGCAGATACCCAGCTAAGGTCATGAAAAGAAGTAAGGCTAAATACAAGGCAGATACCCAGCTAAGGTCATGAAAAGAAGTAAGGCTAAATACAAGGCAGATACCCAGCTAAGGTCATGAAAAGAAGTAAGGCTAAGTACAAGGCAGATACCCAGCTAAGGTCATGAAAAGAAGTAAGGCTAAATACAAGGCAGATACCCAGCTAAGGTCATGAAAAGAAGTAAGGCTAAATACAAGGCAGATACCCAGCTAAGGTCATGAAAAGAAGTAAGGCTAAATACAAGGCAGATACCCAGATAAGGTCATGAAAAGAAGTAAGGCTAAATACAAGGCAGATACCCAGCTAAGGTCATGAAAAGAAGTAAGGCTAAATACAAGGCAGATACCCAGCTAAGGTCATGAAAAGAAGTAAGGCTAAATACAAGGCAGATACCCAGCTAAGGTCATGAAAAGAAGTAAGGCTAAAATCAAGGCAGATACCCAGATAAGGTCATGAAATGAAGTAAGGCTAAATACAAGGCAGATACCCAGCTAAAGTCATGAAAAGAAGTAAGGCTAAATACAAGGCAGATACCCAGCTAAGGTCATGAAAAGAAGTAAGGCTATATACAAGGCAGACACCCAGCTAAAGTCATGAAAATAAGTAAGGCTAAATACAAGGCAGATACCCAGCTAAGGTCATGAAATGAAGTAAGGCTAAATACAAGGCAGATACCCAGCTAAGGTCATGAAAAGAAATAAGGCTAAATACAAGGCAGATACCCAGCTAAGGTCATGAAAAGAAGTAAGGCTAAATACAAGGCAGATACCCAGCTAAGGTCATGAAAAGAAGTAAGGCTAAATACAAGGCAGATACCCAGCTAAGGTCATGAAAAAAGTAAGGCTAAATACAAGGCAGATACCCAGCTAAGGTCATGAAAAGAAGTAATGCTAAATACAAGGCAGATACCCAGCTAAGGTCATGAAAAGAACTAAGGCTAAATACAAGGTAGATACCCAGCTAAAATCATGAAAAGAAGTATGGCTAAATACAAGGCAGATACCCAGCTAAGGTCATGAAAAGAAGTAAGGCTAAATACAAGGCAGATACCCAGCTAAGGTCATGAAAAGAAGTAAGGCTAAATACAAGGCAGATACCCAGCTAAGGTCATGAAAAGAAGTAAGGCTAAATACAAGGCAGATATCCAGCTAAGGTCATGAAAAGAAGTAAGGCTAAATACAAGGCAGATACCCAGCTAAGGTCATGAAAAGAAGTAAGGCTAAATACAAGGCAGATACCCAGCTAAGGTCATGAAAAGAAGTAAGGCTAAATACAAGGCAGATACCCAGCTAAGGTCATGAAAAGAAGTAAGGCTAAATACAAGGCAGATACCCAGCTAAGGTCATGAAAAGAAGTAAGGCTAAATACAAGGCAGATACCCAGCTAAGGTCATGAAAAGAAGTAAGGCTAAATACAAGGCAGATACCCAGCTAAGGTCATGAAAAGAAGTAAGGCTAAATACAAGGCAGATACCCAGCTAAGGTCATGAAAAGAAGTAAGGCTAAATACAAGGCAGATACCCAGCTAAGGTCATGAAAAGAAGTAAGGCTAAATACAAGGCAGATACCCAGCTAAGGTCATGAAAAGAAGTAAGGCTAAATACAAGGCAGATACCCAGCTAAGGTCATGAAAAGAAGTAAGGCTAAATACAAGGCAGATACCCAGCTAAGGTCATGAAAAGAAGTAAGGCTAAATACAAGGCAGATACCCAGCTAAGACCATGAAAAGAAGTAAGGCTAAATACAATGCAGAGACAAAGTTAAGGTCATGAAAAGAAGTAAGGC
>NC_056729.1:1324719780-1324852280 GCF_019279795.1 Protopterus annectens
TATATATATATATATATATATATATATATATATACAGAGAGATCTATAAATGGCCATATATATGATGCACTATACAGATGTGTATGAATACATATATATGAATATATATGTGTATGTACATGTAGACATATATCTACATATGTATATGTATATATATCCATATCCTTGACATGTGTAAACATTACTGTTGTGTATACCTTCCAAGATGTATCACACTGTATGTATCTGATATGTGTATATTTAGATATGACAACATAAGTGATGCAACAGTAATATCACTAACATGTACTATACAATTGTAGAAGTCACAGCATTTGTTCAATACTATTCAATATGTCTACTGACAGATGTATTGGAAATACAACAACTCTCTTCACAGCTATCATGGTATAGTGGTTAACTGTTGTGACTGTAGTGTACACGGTCCTGGGTTCACGACCTGCAAGGGTTGTCTATTTTGTTACTGGGTAGAACAAGGGCTATTGGATACAAAGTAGTTAAGGCAGTTTTGAGCAGCTTTAAGTGGGTTTGAATTGGTTTGCGTGAAACTAAGTGGTGCTAAGGTACGGTTAAACGTACAGGTGTATACACCGTGTAGGCTTCGCTTACCAGTGTGCAAATCTGCTTAGCTGTTATATTGCAGCAATGCTGACACCTGCTAAGCATGTCTCAACCTTGGTAACTTGTGTTCACATCCCAGTCTGATAACATAGCAGGATAATGTAATCTGTAATAGGTGCATGTAGTGCCATGTCATAGCATCCATCTATGTGCTGTCAATAGAGTAGCAAGGGGTGTGATTGTCATGTCTGGAAAACTTAAGTATATATGACCTGTACAGCACTCTTATCCATGTGAATGTGGTACATACAAGGGTAGTATGCCAGGCTATGTGCCATCACACTGGCATGTAGTGTATCATGTCATTACTACTGTTGACAGTGTTTTCCCAAGCAAGAGTGTATTCCTAATTGTAGTACTGGCAACAAGCACCCCTGCATGCACAGATAAACTCTGAGTCCTCACTGTTGTGTTCCTTGTATGTGAGCTGTGTCACACTATATAACCCCTACTGTATAATGATCTGACATGTGGAAATTAACTGTAGACTACTGTCTGTATAGCACATGTCAGTGAGGGCTGCCAGCATGTAGTAATGGCATACATATTGGTGTCAGACATCTATCTGTCGACACATTTATCCTACTGCATAGCTAGTTGGCATACGGATTTCTGTCAGTCCCTGTACAGATGTGCAGATGTCAGATATCCAGCTTGGATATGTACAGGCAACCTATGCTTGACTGACACTGACATGCCTGCCCAGCTGTGTTATAACTGGCACAGATAGGACGCAACACCCTCTACACACCACATGCCACGGGTACCTCCACTACACTACCACAGTCAACAGAACATGCTTGGGTACAGGTCTCCAACACAGACACTAACCATGTTTTGTAATACATGCTGCATACATGTCAACTGGATCACCTCACTGGCCATTTGCAGGAGGCACACAGAGGATTGGCTGATGCATGTCACTCTCATCCTGAGGGTCACAACAGTGGTGTCTGTAGATAGATTGCCTGCTGACACATGGCAGGTGGCATGATTCCACTGTGCACACACCCCCTGCACTTCCCATCTCTCCATGGACAATAGCCAGGTACACACCTATGACCACCTGCAGAGATGCACCCCAGTACTGAAAAATGTGTATGTGTGCATTACTGAGGATTTCAGTGTCTGTGCATTAGTACACCTGTAGTTGGGAATAACATGAGGGCCTTCACATCCACCGCAACACCCATTGCCATAGTTTGATGTGGCTTCTGCTGTACCAGACATTACATGCATCCCATTACGCTCCTCTCCCTAAAGGCTGCCTGAGCCTTGCAGTACCAGCACAATGCTGTTGTACAAATGAGTTGATAGGCATGGGATGCCCACTGAGTTCTGGCAAGTGTGTGTATGTGTGCATGTGTGTATATCTGTAGGGTACAGCATTCCGAGGCCACATACTCCTATTACAATACACATTGCCACACAGTATTATGGATAGTGATGTTGCTGCCCATAGGAGAGGCATGGCAATGCATCTCTCTGCTATGCCTGTGGCATGTGCATTAGATGCATATCCCTGTAGTACCACTCTTGGGATGGACAATGGGTTGCATTGCAGCCCTGGTCAATGTGTGATGGAGGGAATGTCAGAGTGTCATCATGGGTTCCAGTGTGTGCAATATCCACAGTGGGGTGTGGGTGCTGTGTACACTGTCATTACACCATGGTACCCCCGGTACATGTCCCATGTACCATTGTATGGTGACCACTGTCTCCATCAGCCATACAGGTAACTGATAACACAATCCAGCCCAGTAATGCATGTGCTGTGTGCAGCCTACCTCTAACACAGTGGACACACTGACAAGTTAGTACTGACAGACCCAGGTATCTTGGATTTGTGTCTGCCTATGTGTCTTTTAATGTGCATATGATGGTATGTCACACTATGCATTGTCCATATACAACCATTACATCCTCCATTACCATACTGTACATGCCTGGGGATGTTCTGCATGTAACATGTAACCTGGAACACACTTCATCCTAAACACTGTGTGGATGTACAATTAAATCCACACACATCAGTAGCACTACATACCTAGGTAGGGGTCTAGTCCTAGTGTTGCCAAGTAAGAGTGTGCATGTATTTGGAGGGATCTACTTCAAGCTGCTGAATATATATGTCACAGGGGGTCACCTGTCCATGTTGCACAGGCAGTAACTGTTATACAGACCTGTGACATGTGTTCAACTGTACCCAGGATATGGCACAGCCATGGTGTCACCACAGTGCCATACCCCTTGTGAAATATGACAGCAGACCATCCTCCTGCTGACACATGTACACCTACAACACAAATGGATAACATTATGGAGACCACAATCACTCAGTGTTACTAACAGCTATAATGCATCATGGCTTGACAGCTACACCACCTGACATGCAAGCATTAAACATTACTGCTGACAACATGTTACACAGCAGTATATTGTACACTGTAGTACAGTCACCGTGTGCATCAGAACCATATTAGCCTGTCCCTGTATCGATGTTATGGATGACAGGGATATGGCACAGGTATCATCATATGCACAGAATGTGTTGTTGGTTTGCCAGAGACCTAGGGTGGGCCATACATTTGACACCATGTATGTGGGTGAGCAGTATACATTGCTGATATGGGAATGGTGATGTGGTGTGTGTAGGCATGGGATTGCCCTAGGTGTGTTTGTATAGTGTGTGGGTATGCATGCACACAGTTCTGTCATGTTGCTGCCTATACAGGTATTTCTTGGACAGCTGCAGACCATACCTGGCAAGGTGTGCAGTCCACCAACTCCAGACACGGACACACAGACCATGCCTGCCAGGGGTGCCATGGGCACATCCGAGTTCAGACCTCGATGTGCTACTCTCCCCTGATGATAACATATATCCACTGGAACCAGGTCCCTCCTGGGACTGGCCAGGGCCATGTGCATGTGGCCTGCTGTGGTGTGGTGTGGACAGCACCCCCCTGCAGTGCTGGGGCTGGTACTGCCACTACGGGAGCGGCTTAGGGTCCTTGCACATCCACGTCGACTGCCAGATGTTGGTGTTGCTGGCCTACGTCCACGTGGCCATCACCCCACTCCAACTGCATGCTCTAGCATGGACAATCCAGGGTCAATGAGGCCCACCATCTCACCCAAACATCTAGTCATGTCCTCTGTGGACAACCTTCCTGTGTGTGGGCAGCAGTGTTACAGACAGCAGGTAGCAATACCTCTTACAAGAGGACTTGCAGACTCAGGCCAGCTGCATATTTGTATAAGGTTACCGATCTACAGACGCAGTGTGAGTAGTGTTGTTATATGCACTGTATAGCACCAGTTTTACAGGGTTTGTGTGTGTGTACATACTAGTTTAACATGGAATGCAGTCGGTCTGCATAGCTCTCAACTCTGGGCCTATCCACATGATGGCCAGAGGTGTGCCTGTTATGTTTTGTCTGTCCACCACACAGGTCTTGTGTCAGATATGTCACTGGCAGCGTGTGTGTTGAGTGCTATCAGTACATGGCTACATCCATTTGTGTTTCTGACTTCATATTCCTGACTAAGGGTATGTTGCAGACTATCCTGTAACACCAGCAACTTGTTCAGTGTATGACAACACTACTTCACATATGGGCCTGTGTTCCAACATATGTCCTCCACCTACATACTAGGCTTTGTCCATATGACATGCTGTCAGGGGTTGTTATGTAGAAGCCTGTGATTATGTCATGCTGCCATTCCTGCCATCATTTCAGTGCTGTTATGGCCCCACACATATTGTGGGGTTGGGTCCATATATATGCGGGCTTCATCTGCACAAACATGTATACCCTTCTGCAGTCCAGAGGTCAGTGTATGTAACAGTGTTATATGCCCCTGTAAGTCAGTCTATGGGGGAATATGCACCATAAATAATCAACGCTGTTACAACATGTGATGGATATCAGGAGTAAGCTGCCTTAAGGTATATGGCTGTACATTATCATACTTTTCACCTTGTGAACATTGCTGGCCTACTGCTTACTGCCATACAGACTGTTGTGTTTGTCAGTGTGATTGTGATGTTTTCAGTTATGCATTGTTGTGTAACAGATACATCCCATTGTATCTACTTAAATCTTTTCCCCCTAGGGATTGCATGCAGAGTGTAGTTAGAGGCTGCCGGACATTACTCTTGATTGATTGTTATCCTGTGGCCCAGACTGTCTTTACTGTTGTAATACTTGCATGCCTTGGTCTGGACAGCAACATATGTTATGCTTTTGGATTACTGTATTAAATGATCTGCTTGAGAGTTGCATTAATCTGTTTGTATGCATTTCAAAGTCTAAACAGCTATATTACATGGCATATACAAATGTAATAGTACACAAATAAAACTTTCTTATGTATGCATACCTGTGTGTGGTGTCATATCCTTTGACTTCTCTGTGGGTATATGTTTCAGGTAACAATTGTCGTTTGTATGGGTGACTCCTACACTGTCCATTTGATGAGGTAGCAACTGTAGGAATACTGGCTGTTCAGTATGGTGTGCACCCTCTCAATATGTATCTTCCTATACATATATGTGTGTGTGTATATGTGTAGTTAGGTATGTATATATATAGATATATATATATATATATATATATATATATATATATATATATATATATATATTTGTGTGTGTATATGTATCTTTGGAATGTTTATTGCTTCCACATTGTACATTGCCTATGGTAGCCAGGGTGTACTGCATGAAATGTTATTGATACCATCCTGACATCATACAGGTAGGATGGATTACTGTTAACGTCTTGTAGCCATGTTATGTTGGGTCCTGGGTATAGGACTTGCAACAGTTGGTATTGTATTGCAAGGCAGATCGGTTTTGCTGTGGGGGAGGGGTGATATCAATACTTCCAAGATGTACTTACCTTGGGCCCCCTCATGCCCATTAACGGTGCCTTTGGTCATATATGTATTTGTTATGTTCTCTTTTATATCTATAGTTATATATCTGTATATACATACATACATATATATATATATATATATATATATATATATATATATATATATATATAGCTGTATGCATATGTATAAGGTGTTTCAACAAAGTATTAGTTTAAGGGTGTGCACACTTATGCAACCAGCTTATTGTACGTTTTTTATTTTTTATATTTTTTTCCCTAACAGATGTATTTGTTTTTCAATTGAATTGCACAGGGTATAGGTCACATTAAAGGTGGGAAAAGTTTTGAAATGATTTATTGCGGTCTCATTTTTTTATACCCCAAAAACCTGGGATTTTAATAGGGGTGTGTACACGTTTTATATCCACTGTGTGTGTAGATATATATATATATATATAGCTCCACTTTATAATCAGGAAATACTGAAATCTCGAATTTCAGTATCTTGAGACCATAATGTCGAATTTTCAAAATAGCGAAAGTGCATAATCGTGAATCCGACTAAGTCATATTCGAGGTTACGGCTTTATGTTACGTGACGTGTAGTGTGCTTTGTGGATGGTGTCCGGTGTAGTGTGTGGATTTAGATGGAATTTAAGGTAAGTGAGTGTTTTGTAAGGGTTTTGGGTAGGTGTCTGAGTGTATTTGAGTGTGTTTGTAAGTTGTATGTGTGGGTTAGGGTAGGCAGGTAAAAGTATGAGTGTTTAAGTGTTTGATGCGGTGGTGTTTGTATGTGTGTGTGTGTCTTTGTGTGTGTGTGTGTGTGTGTGTGTGTGTGTGTGTGTGTGTGTGTGTGTGTGTGTGTGTGTGTGTGTGGGACTGTAGAATGTCTGGGTGTGAGTTTACTTTCTTTTTCTGTTTGTGCGATCTTGGAGTTAGTATATATAAGTAGGGAGGTGGGGGGGGGGGGTTTCAGCGTTCGACTTTATGGTCCCGAGATACTGAAATTTGAGATTTAGATTTAGATAGATATAGATGTAGATATATATATATATATATATATATATATATATATATATATATATATATATATAAACTAAGAAATGAACTTCGTGACAATAACAGCATTCAAAAAATAGTATATCACATCAACAACTCTTGTAGTACTTTAGCGCTTTCGTCTTATTTATTATCAAGATTTCTTCAGAAAGACATGTTTCATAACGTTATGAAACATGTCTTTCTGAAGAACTCTTGATAATAAATAAGACGAAAGCGCTAAAGTACTACAAGAGTTGTTGGTGTGATTTACTATTTTTTGAATGCTGTTATTGTCACGAAGTTCATTTCTTAGTTAAAATTTCTTCTCTTCGTTCATTTTTTTTGAGTGCAGTTAATTTTATATATATATATATATATATATATATATATATATATATATATATAGATAGATAGATATAGATATAACTATTATATATAGAAGATAGGTATATCTATGTCTGTCTATATATGTATTTATAGAAAGCGAGAGAGAGATGAATATATTTAATTTAACTGAAATACTCAAAAGTCAACATTCCCAGCAATGACAACAAATGGCTGAGAAAACAAACACTGGTATGTCACTACACTGCACAAAGATATACTTCCTTAGTATACAAATAAGAGCTAAAAACAAAGAAAAAAAGAAAAACATCAGTTTTTGCAGAGAGCAAGCACTCCCATTCACCCCCATGTGGGGGCTATGTCCCCACATGTGCCATGCTAATTATATATACTAACTCTGAAAAAGCACAATATCGGCCAAAAATGTATATTCTAAATCCCCAGGGTTGGGGAATCCCACAAACCTGTTGACCATCTGCTTAGTCGAGTAGGTTGTGCCAGCTAAACATTACATTAATTAATGACAATCAATTACCTGAGATGTTCTATATATATATATATATATATATATATATATATAGATTCACTTTATAATCTCGAAATATGGAATTTCAGTATCTTGATACTATAAAGCCAAAAAATCACAAACCCGAAACTTTAAAACCACGGAATTTAAAACCACGAACGTAATATACACAAAAAAGTACACCACACAAACAGAAATACACCTACCCACCGACACTACAACAAATTAAACCAACACACATGAACACAACAAAACTAACACGCACACACACCCTTGCTAAAAGCAGGGGGGGCATGCCACCCTGCACCCCCCCCTGTGGGGGCCTGCGACCCCACGCCCCACCCCCTACTTATATATACTAACTCCGAGGTCGCACTAAAAACCGGAAGACAGCAAACTTACTACCACACATTCTACACCTCCCTTACACAAACACACATCACATACATATGAAACGCAACCACTCTCAACACTTACACACTCATACTTTTACCTACCTACCCTAACCCACATCTAAAACTCCCCAGCACACTTACAGACACACAAACGCTCCCTGAAACCCTTGAAAAACATTACACTTACCAAACGCGCTATCACCACGACATGTTCAACATTTCTGTATTTGGCATTCCCAATATTCGCGCAACTGCAAATTCCGCACTTTGGTCTAGAGATACTGAAATTCGATATTTCAGTATTTTGAGATTCCAAAGTGAAACCATTTATATATATATATATATATATATATATATATATATATATATATATATATATATGTGTGTGTATGTATATTATATATATACATACACATGCATACATATCAATTGCACGGGCACACCAACTCAAAGATGGGTGAAATCTCCCAGAAAAGGTAATGATGCGATGTACACAGAAATTGCATTGGTATTAATTTCCTAAAGAAAACAGTGACTGAAGTTGTGGTCCTCTGGGTCTTCCGCTTCAAGCTACTGATACCCTAGGACTATCACCTTGGCCACCAGTAGAGAAACCCAATTAAATAACTTTCTCTATATAAGTATATGATAATGTCTCTGAGAATAAGTTAACTCTGTCCTATTGGATATAAAAATACTCTTTCCCAAAAAGCCGACATTCTGACACAAATGCAGAAATCTGTGATGAGAAGGTCTTAAATATAATTTGTTGAATCTAATCTATTTCATAGGTGGAATCTACCTGTAACCTGCACACATCCAGTTCTACATAGTATATGTATCTTCAATGCTGTCATTATTTGGAGAAAAAAACGGAAAAATAACTGTTTACCTTCTTCCTTTCTACAGCAAATTCAAAGAAAACTATCTTTTTCAGAATGTGATTTTCAAATGTGGCTTTGATCAATTGTTTTTCAGAAGAAGATTAAATGACTCCCAATCAAAACTTACATAACATATTTAGATTTCTGGAAATATGTTATCAGAAATGTGCTATACAAAAAAAGCACAGTTCATTTTTTATTTGAGACAGAATGTTAGTTTTCAAAAATTAAATTTGGGAATTAGTGAATATATATATATATATATATATATATATATATATATATATATATATATATATATATTAAATATTTCATTTGGATTAAAATTAAGTTTCTTTATTAAGCAGATCCTTTGTATGCATTAAAGTTTATTTCCATGGAACAGGTCAGGTATGATATTGTGAATAATCCTAATATCTATACAAAGCACTAAGGATTCTGAGCCAGTATACCCTCTAAAGACAATCTCCCATTAACACAAAATGATGAAATCGCAAAGGGAACTCAACAAAAAAATACAGCCTCAGCCCCATTTGACACAAATATATTGTCACAAGTGAGAAAAAAATTCAATGTTTACATAATGAACAGAGGGCACTGAGAGACTGTGTCTGAACTTGATTACAAATGAAGTTAAAATTATAAAACTGCTGCAACAAACTGACTTTTCCCAAGTGGGACTGATAAGGTTACGCTTCATATGTCTGTTACTTTTACAAAACAATTCATGAAAAATGGATGAAGTGAGAGAGCTTATTTGATGTTTCATTTGTAAAGTCACGTGCTGCACAAATTCTAATTAGCAAAGACAGGCACTTTCACAGTTCATATACTAACTGTGACAGTAAAAGAAATGGACCTTATTTTTTATAATTTAACAGGCTGGATTATTTCACTTAATTTTATTCTGCTATATGTTAGTAGACTGAAAGCTACAATAGCCAATTCTCATGCAGTGGGACCAGACAGACACACACACACACACACACACACACACACACACACACACACACACACACACACACACACACACACACACTCACATGAAGTCTGTGGTGCATTTGTTCTGCCCTTGCAAACTGAAAGTCACAGTGAAGCATCTCACATTAATTGTGTATTCAACTATGTCAAGACATCCTGGCTTCTTTTGTAGTATTTGAAGTATTTCAGGGGACCATTAAAATGTAATTCTGACACTAAATCAATTTTGCAACAACTTTCTAGCACCTGAACACCTTTGACTTGGCAGGGCTTTGTTGTTAAGGTTAGCTAATCTGTTATGACAGATAGTGATTCATCTGGAAAATAATTTGCCTTATACCATCATACATGGCAAGTGCAAAGAGCAAATGTCATGCATGGATACCATGGTGTTCCAGAACTGCTAGGTATCATAAATGGCTCTGCTGCAAAACATATCACCATCCATATACAAGGTAACAGTGACACCCACATACAAATCAACATGCATGGGTACCACTCTGTCAATGTTTAGTGGTGGGTGCGGAAAACCATGGAATTCATGATGCATGTGCAAGTATTCTGGAGGCAGCCATGATGTCAGCATCTAGTATTTACTTGCATTACCATGCCTTTAAGTCTGAGAATGTACCACTTGTGCCTAGTGGGTAAGATAACTATCCCCTGGAGCTATGCCTGTTGATGCCAGTGTGAAGATCTTCTTTGCATAAAAGTGGAATACAAAATAACATATTGTTGTACTTGCAGAAAGTCTGAGCTTGTGTCTGTACACCTCATTTTACAGTTCTATTATCTTAGTGAATTCACATTTGACAAGGTGTAGTGCAGCTCTGATGTTCTTCATGTTTCATTGTTGCAGTCATCACACTTGGGTTATCTGCCTGCAGGCAGCCCTCAGTCGGCTCGAATATCAGAGTCTTAGTATTTCTGCATCGGATTCTGTCACTGCTTCCATGATGTCAGGTCATCAGGGGTATAAAACAGGCAGGCGAATCCATTACATCAGTCTTTCTTGCTGAGGAGCCCGAAGAAGAAGCAGTTCGCAAGTGCCGGTTGGCCGCTACCTGAAATTTTTGTTTTCAAGTTTGTAATCCTGAAGTCTGCTAAAGCTAAGTACCCATTGGGGACCCTTTTTTCTTGCTCTAACCGATGTCAGAAAAAGTTAACAATTGTCTTGCCTGTGGAAAGCAAATACCTCATAGAGATTTTCATTCTTACTGCATCACCTGTTTAGGCCCAGACCACGATGTCCCCCGCTGTCAGTTTTGTGCCTTGTTTAACGCTCAAACCATTCATCGTTGGGCTATCTTTGTCGCTAAATTCTTTTGTTCTCATTCTCCATATTCCGAAATGGCTTCGATAAGCCATATGACTACCAATCATCTGAAAAAACGTAAAGATAAAGACTGAGACAGACTGCATAGGTCCAAAACTGCCAATGACGCTTCCGTTAAGCTAGTCGCCAGTCCACCAGTACTCAGTGAGGTGCCTTTGCAGCCCCTGATGCCTGCTTCTATGGATGTGCATGCCTCTGCTGAGACCCATTCGGAGTCCAATATGCCATGAGATGCTTCTTTGATGTTGGAACCTGTGGATGTCTCTACCTTGGATGGGTCCAGAGCCCCTGTGCAGGCACCGACTTCTGAGGATGTATTTCAACCTACCGATGTTGGGATCAAACCGACAACTTCATTTTTAGCCAAAGCTACCGAGTTTCTTAGGCCCAGAATACGCACTACATCTAGAAAACCGACAAAGCACATGCTCAAGCTCCCATACCACAAAAACAAATGCTTAGAACAGCTGAAGACCTTATCACCTTAATTAGGGGAACCCAGCCTTCCCCTGCTAAAAGACAAAGATTTGAGTTTCCTGATTCTACAGACCAGGAGTCCTATGACTCTAACCCTTCTGATTATCAGGACATGCCCTTATCAGATTATGAGGATTCAGGTGCAGAGGAATCCATTCCCTCTGCCTCCCTTCCAGAGGATTTTTCTTTTGGTGAAACCTTGCATACTTTAAGAGAGCATTTCCACTGGGAATGCCAAGACTATCCTCAGTCCAAAAAGAGACTCAGAAAATGTTTAGAGTTGCCTTAGCACAGGCCTCTAGCTATACCCCCTGTCCTGGATGTTGTAGATGATGTTTTTTATGGAATCCAGTCTTACTCCAGATACATTACCCCTGGTCCCTAGGAAACCTGACAGGTACCACAAATTTCTCTTCAAGAATCCTACTGCTGATCGAGAGACCATTTCCCAGGGACCTAAAGGTATTAAGGCTACTACAGCCAAAAATCCCACCCCTTCAGACTGGGATTCCAGAGCATTAGACAGATGGGGTAAGAAGGTATATACCTCTGCAACTCTTGCCATCACGGCATTGAATTGCCAGTTTCACATGTTGAAGTACCAGCAACATATTATGGAAGTAATTAAACAAAAAATGGTGTTATTTCCAGATTGTGCAGAAAATAAAGATTTACAAGAGCTAATGCATTCTGCAAACCAAGTTAGTAAGCATACTTTGCAATGTGGCTTTGATGCCCTAGAAGCTTCTTGCAGGGCTGCAGTCACTGGGTCTGTACTGAGAAGGCATGTTTGGCTGAAGGAACAACAACTGCCAGATCATGTCAAATCCAAATTACTATACACTCCTTTAAATAATGACTGTTTGGCACCAAAGCAGAAGAAGTTCTTAAAAAGATGGAAGAAAAAGCTAAATCTATTCAAACTGTCAAAGAATTCTTACAAGTGCAGCCACCTAGATTCAGTAGGCATTGGCCTTCAAAAATGGTCCTTTCCAGCCCCTGCCAGGCCTTCCCAGACCAAACCCAGGGGAAACAGGCCACCCAGACTACAGTCTCAGGGTATCCAGAGATCTAAACAATGGAGTGCACCCACATCAAAAACAGGGAGTGGTAAGCCACCCCCTTATGGAAAAGGTTTACAATGACTTATCAATTATTCTTCACAGGCCTGCCCAATTACTTGTGCCCCTAGGAGGAAAACTTGCCCTTCGTGTAAAAAACTGGATGTCCATTACTTAGGACCAATGGGTCCTAAACTTTGTATCCCAGGGGAAAAAAATTCTACTTCCATTCACTGCCAACCCCAAGCGGGTTTCCAGACCTTCCTCCAAACCAGTGGGCAGAGGCTCAAAAGCAATTACTTTCACTGCTCAATATCAGAGCTATTCAACCTGTTCCACTAGAACAAAGAGATCAGGGTTTCTACTCCCGATTTTTCCTGGTGCCAAGAAAAGGGGCTCTTGGCACCCACTTCTGGATCTATCAATTCTCAACAACTTTTTGGTGGTCCCAAAATTCAAGATGCTTTCCCTGCAACAGCCTCTCCCTATGCTAGACAAGGATGCCTGGTTAGTCATTCTAGACTTAAAAGAAGCTTATCTATACATCCCTATAAGGGAGTCATGCAGAAAATATCTACATTTCAGGGCAGGCAGTATGCACTGTCAGTTCTCTGCACTTCCCTTTGGCTTATCTACTGTGCCCAGAGTATTCACAAAGTGCCTGGCTCCAGCCATTGCATACTGCAGGCAGAGAAATATCCAAATTTACCCATACTTGGATGACTGCCTAATTCAGGCGGACAGTCAGGAATTGCTACTTCAGCACCTGGCATTTGTAAAAAGCCTTCTCACTTCATTGGGGTACACCATCAACAAAAAGAAATCACAACTGGTGCCCAGTCAAAAGATTGTATTCCTGGGAGCTAGCATGGACACAACTTCCCAGATGGCATTTCTCACTTCAGAAAAACAGATCTATCTGACAAACTACTTCAAACAAATGCCCACCAAAACCCAGCTATCTGCAAGGAAAATACTGCAAACCCTAGGGTTCATGGCCTCATGTATTCTGCTAATTCCATATGCAAGACTGCATATGAGGAAACTTTAATGGTACTTAAAAAGTCTTTGGTGCCAACATTCTCAGGACCTGGAAACAGTCATTACTATCATACGTTGTCTAAGGGCAGAGTTCCTTTGGTGGGCAGAAGCATGCAACCACAACATGAGACTGCTTTTTACTCATCCTCTTGCCACCCAAACCCTGACAACAGATACATCAGACTATGCATGGGGGCTCACATGACAGGCAAATGCATTCAGGGCCACTGGAGCCCAGGACAGATTCTCCTGCACATCAATCAAAAAGAGATGCTAACTGTACAGAATGCTCTGACAGCCTTCAAACACCTAATATTTCCAGGACAACTGCTTATAAAAACAGACAACACCACAGTTATGTGGTACATAAACAAGCAGGGGGGAACCCATTCTTACCCACTATGCAGGTTAGCCATGGCCCTGTGGAACACAGCCTTGAGCAACCAAGTGCATATACAAGCTCAATTCCTGCCAGACAAAACTCACTGGCAGACAACTTAAGAAGAAATCTCCTAGACCCACACGAGTGGAAACTGGAGCCCAACACCTTCAACCTTCTCATCCAAAGGTGGGAGACACTGGAGGTGGACCTCTTTGCCTCCCCCAGGAACCACCAGTTAAGCAAATACTGCACCAGGAACCCTCACAACAGAGCCTGGAAGGTGGATGCTCTATCCTTTAAATGGTAAAACCTCTCAATTTATGCCTTTCCCCTTCTGCCCCTTCTCTCAAGTGTACTACTCAAGATAAAACAGGACAGACCAAGTGCAGTTCTTATTGCCCCAGACTGGCCACACCAGCACTGGTACCCACTCTTATGCAGCCTGACAGCAGTGCCACCCTGGCACCTTCACCAGACTCCTACCCTGCTGTCTCATAAGGAGGGACAGATTTTGCATCCACAATTTCAAACCCTAAACCTTGCAGCCTGGCTTATACCTTGAATACTCCACCAGCAACCATCATCAAACAAGTGCTGGACATCATTCTTGAAGCCAGAAGGCCTAGTACTAGGAACTCCTATGCTGAAAAGTAGAAAAAGATATTGTTCTTGGAATCAATCTCAAGAGAAGGACACAACAGTGCCCTCCTTACCTCTAATCCTGGATTACATAGCAGAGCTACTCCACAGAGGCCTATCTTTCTCCTCCATTAAGATTTATGCCTCTGCCATCTCAGCTCATTATAATACTGAGCCACCTCTATTTTCTCACCCTCTCATCAAACAGTTGCTGAGAGGGGATAACAACTTAAGGCCCCCTAGGAGAACACCCACCACTGCCTGGGACTTTAACTTTGTACTGGAAAAGCTCATGCTTCCTCCTTTTGAACCTGCTGCCTCAGCAGAGTTAAAATTCCTCTCTTGGAAGACAGCCTTGCTTTTAGCCATAACTTCAGCTAGAAGAGTGTCTGAGTTACAGGCACTAATGGCTGTGGAACCCTTCATTATTTTCTATGCTGACAGGGTTTCCCTCAGGACTAACCCATCCTTTATGCCTAAGGTGGTGTCCAGTGTGGCTTTAAACCAATCCATCCATTTGCCAACCTTCTTCCCTAACCCTCAGAATAAAGGGGAGAAGATCCTGCACTCCTTGGACGTGCACAGATAGCTCAGCTTCTACCTTGACATGACTAAGCCTTTCAGCAAATCTAACCAGCTGCTAGTCAGCTTTGCTACAGGGGCAGAGGGCAAGGCCATTTCAAAACAAACCATTTCCAAATGGATAGCACACTGCATCCATTTCTGCTACACGCACCATGGAAAACCTACCCCTCAGGGGATCAGACCACATTCCACTAGGGCTACTTCCACCTCTACAGCATTTCTCAGGGGAGTCCCTACCAGGGACATTCTGGAAGCTGCAACCTGAAGTTCTGTACACACCTTCACCAAGTATTATCACCTGCCTATCTTTTCTAAATCCAGGGCTGGATTTGCTACAGCAGTCTTGCAAGGCCTACTAGCCAGCCCTAACCCTTCTTGACTGGCTCCACCCTTCCTCAGCTTTGGGAATCAACCCAAGTGTGATGACTGCAACAGTGAAACACGAAGAACATAGTACAGTTGTGTGCACTTACATAAATGTAGATGTTCGAGTGTATTCACTGTTGCAGTTCTGGTTTCCCTCCCTCCAGCCCCCTGGTTTTCTTTATCTTTCTACCTCTCCTCTCCATGGCCATTCCTAATGGCATTGGTATTTACTTTTTACTGGTGGTGTTCCCCACCCTATACTAGCTCCCTATTTGGGGGCGCCTGACATTTGGGGCAAGAAAAACTGATGTAATGGCGTTGGCTGCCTATTTTATACCCCTGATGACCTGACATCATGGAAGAAGCGACAGCATCCGATACAGAAATACTAAGACTCTGGTATTCGGGCCCACTGAGGGCTACCTGCTGGCAGATAACCCAAGTGTGATGACTGCAACAGTGAATACACTTGAACATCGACATTTATGGTAAGTGTACATAACTGTACTTTACTTGCTGCATGCTGTACACTATGACATTGCAAACACTGACTACAACACCAGCACCATCCCAACAGCCCTGGCTAATACATATGAATATAAAGTCAACACATAGCCAGTAAGACAGCTTCTTTAACAATACAGACAGAGACATGTTTTTTACAGACATGTCCCGGACTCACCTAGCATTTGTTTGCCAAAGGTAAGTGCAGGAATTTTGCCAACATGCAACTATGAAAATGTTGTAGAATATAGAGTTAACTACAAACTGCAGGACACTAGCTGTACATATATTAATACAGATGCACAAGGCTTAGAATGGCCATTGCTTCACTATGTTGCATGAAAACCATCTGGTAATACATAGAATAATTTGCATAACAAAGCAGCACAAACAACAACCCAAAGCATTCAGTGTATGATCCCCTACTACAGGGCACAATAGCAACAACAGCCAAGATGACAATGACACTGCTGGCTGCATCACAACCCTTGACCTTGGGTAGTGGCCATGATGGTGAGGTATACACAGCTTGAATGAAAAAAATATGGTGTACTGCCATGATGCAACAAATGGTCTACTGGAGACATATCCCCAGAAACAATTGGCAAGATTCGTGGAAATGACATAACAACATCCAGAGGGCACACCAGCGGGGCTTGACTTTATTGGTCTAAATGTACCAGTAAAGGCTTTTAAAAAAAGTAAAAGTAAAATGTCATGAGCATTGAGAAGCCATATAACACTGTATATCCTTAAGGAGTCATTTGTTGTACCATGGGCCTTCCTTACAGGATGTTTAAGGTATGAAACTGTGAAGACTTTAGCTTTGCTGAGCCTTTTTTGTTAACTTTACTAACTGATTTGTCTGTGTGAACTTTTTATTCTTTGGTTTTGATGAACAAACAATGTCAAAGAGATGAGAAGGTGCTTTGATTCTTTCTGTTTAATCCATTGCTTCCTAAAGGAGTATATTCATCAGGAAAGCAAAGTTCCTGTGTATCCTGTAGGAGCATATTTAAGAAATGTTCTATGACTGGGTGTGGGGATATCAGGATTTACCCACAAGTGGCATGGTCTGATCATGAGGGTGAAGCCCAAGTGATAAAAAAAGCCAGTCATAGGTAAATCCTGATATAGCCACAGCCAGGAGCAGATTATTGCTATTATACAGTGACATTATTTAAGAAAGGAATTGCTTACCAGTGTCTTTACTGATGTATTGATGTACTGAGAATATATATCCGACTTACATCCTCACTCTTTCACAGTACATCAGTGCAGTGCAGGAGAAGCAACAGAGAAAAGAGAATCTTTGTTGCAGGTTATTTTTTGAGATTTTAGGCGGGGCAGCATATTAAGAGAAAGAAAATCAGGTGCATTTATTTTTCTTTTTTTTTTGAAAACGTGTCTGATGTTTCTTCTCTTTTTCTCTGTCCTTCAGCATATTCCAATAGAAGCTCAATGGTACTTCGGTGGCCAGACTTTATTCTGTTGGCGTATGCTTGATTTACAGTGGGCACTCTGATTGGGCTGTCCAGTTAGCATGCTTGTTTTTGAATACAAATGAGCTGTCATTATATAATCATCTTTAGAGAATACTTGTCTGTACTCCTAAATAAGTGTGCCTGTCACTGTTTTCATAAAATAATTTTTGAAGTGCTGGTAAAGGCACATATATAAAACTTAGGCATTTACAAGCTGACGTGATTTGCTAAGCATGACAGTGAAATGATCAGCATGGGTTGTGTAGAGCTGGAGTTATTAAACAGTGTTTACAAAAGATACAAAAACATAGTAATGCAAACATGGAGTGTGATACTAAAAGATTATATTAAACGTGCTGGGTAATGTGAAGATTTTTTGAGATATAAATGCTGTTTCAGTAAAGCAGTTATGACTATTATCAATATTTCATAACGGCACTAATTTCATAAAAGCAACATGACCTACAGGTGAATAAATGATGCCATCTTATATAAAACATTAAGGCTCACAGTGTTGCCACTGATACTTGCCATTTTGCACAACCAGTTTTGTAGATTAATATTGTTTCAAAACATGGAGAAATTATTATATGCATAATTTGCACAAATTTGACAATATCACAAAACATCAGTATGTTATCCCATCTCACTGGAAAACTCTTGGACAGGTGAACAATTCCCTCAGTAATATCTTGGATCTATCTTGCACACATACAGAGATAAAACTCTTTGTCCATAACACTATTTTTGACAAAAGTGTATATATTTTTTCTTTCATAAATATGTAATATAAAATCAACATCTACAGGCAGATGCTTGATACTAACACCAGTGTGTAACCCATTGTCTACAAATGTGCTAACAAATTTTACATTTTTGTAACTGGCACCATTTATTAGATATTATATATCTAATGACATGTTTTCAGTAGATTGTAGAGAAAAGCTCTCAGGTAGCAAGTGATTTCCAGGATAAAATCATCTTAGGAAGCAAAGGGGTTAATTAGCCTCTTGCTGTTCAGAATTGAACGAGTTATGGATATGTGAATCATCATCATCATCAACCCTCTTTTTTCCCACTTGGTACATGGGGTTGAGGTGTTGTGTCTACTGTCGCCATCTCTCTCAATTCACTGCTATTCTACAACCTTCTTCAACACTTATGCCTGACTGTCACAGGTCTTCTCTTACACAATCCATTCACCTCTTTGCCGAATGCCCTTGTTTCCTTTTGCCATCATCCTGTATGTCCGGAATTCATTTAAGAACATATGAATGGCGTCTATAATTTTACAGTCAATAGGCAAGCAGAAACATTGAGTGATCGTACACTTTTTACTAGAGAAGATAAATGGTACTGTTTGGCAGAAAATACTGGGAACAGGTTTGCCAGTTATTATTGAGTATTATGTCTACGACCTCTTAATGAGCTAATTCTTGTAGTCTTAGGTTTGATTCCTTCTCTGCTTTTTTTCTTACTATGTGACTGTGTGCAAGTCACTTTGCAAAATGCTGGTTTCAGACTGAGTCTGGAAAAGGTCAATCTGGATTAGTGCTCTACACTGGCAAAGAATCCAGATAAATAAAATGATAAATAAACTGTCTATTCAAAAAAAAAAAATGATAACAAACAATACTGTGTCTACCTTATATTTTACCAGTCTTCTAGAATTTCCAAGTGCATAAGTTGCAGCCATGAATGCTTTTTGGTTATTATGTAGTTTTTTGCACTACACCCAATACTGGTATTCTTTGTAGAAAGATACACTAAAAATGATGCTGCACAAGGTATGATGTTAGCCAGTCTGTATGCTGCATTTGTCAGAATACAAGAAATAATGTCATCTGCAAAAGATTCACCAAATATCAGGTTACATAAATGTAACCATATTTGTACTTTCACTCTTGGAATTTAAAAAAGTACAATTACGATCCATGAAATTTCATCAGGACCCATTAGTGCAATGTTCCTTAGATTACAATGTATTTCTTGTAATTGTATGCTTCAGAAAAGCATGGTGTGCAAATAGTGGATCTTATCCAAGACTAAGAATCCCGGAAACATTATACCAACATTGGTGCACACATCTTCCTGCACATAATTTTAACCTCATCCCTAACCAATGACAACTTCTGGCAATCCACAGAGATGTGTAGCTGGGATCTTAAACTACAATCCATACCCTTCCAATAGGTATCAGACAGGTATGCCTATCTGGGCAGTGCTGGAAAAGTGTCCCAGGAGTAAAAAAAGAAAGGTTTAACAACTACCTCTTAATCAAACACTTTTATTTATCACATAGGAGTCTATAGCAATAAATTCTTATCTGTGTCCTATAATGGACTAACTGCAACATGGTGCATCTGTTCTGAGAATCACTTATGGATGGGCAACATTACAGTACTCATACTGGAACAGTCCAAAATTTCTAAAAATTTGGAGAAGCTATTTGTCATAAGTAGTACAAATAGGTAAAGAATTTGGGATGACACTAATGGGGAAAATACATTGTTTTGTCAAATAAAATAGTATCCTAAGACAGTAGAGAAAACTGGTAATTTTATTAATGAAATTGTAGAACTTCTTGTCACTTAAGTCAGTCATTCTCAACCACCCACAAACCACGTGGCCCGGTTATGCAACATACCATCCACCCATGTATTTAAGAAACCTTGCAACCCCCCCTTAATGGTTTGAATAAAATCTTCCACCGGACTGCAAACCATGGAAGAACATATTTTTTGCAAACATCCAATACAGTATTTTCCAAAATTCTATCTTTGATCTTGAAGGCCAAAGCACCCCACCAGAAGTGGTTCTGCCATTTCCAAGCATAATGATAGGAAGCATCAGTATTCAACTTTCCCGTCTTGAATCCAGCTATGATTTCTTTTGCAGTCCTGCTACTTCCTCCAAAAAGGAGATTGTTTTGCTTGCTTTGCTGTCACTGTATGCCATCCACTAGATCCTTTCTTGGTCTACTGACCTGTTCATTCCTATCACTTGGGTTTTTCATTTACATCCCTACATCCCTTATACATGCTAGGCTACACAAGGGAAGGGGGCATTCACTGGGCTGTAAATACAGGTAATCCCTGATTTATGCATGAGATGCTGCCAACAGGCAGCCCAGCCTACGTTCTCCAAAGCACAGACTGGTGTCTCCAGCCCTTACTAGAAAAATCACACCATCATGTACACTCCCAGATTCCTGCATCCCTCCCCTCCCTTCTCCCCTGAAGAAAGGTGAGTCGGCCAAGCCTTTTCATTCTTCTCCCTTCCTACTTACCAGACTCTATCAATGACATATCAATAACTGCATTGTAGTGCATGAAGAGCAATGATTACACTATAAAATTAGGAAAAAGTATGAAAAAATCCTAAACAATACAGCAGCCCACTGAAGCCAATAGGTCATTGCCACGCAGTAATAGCATCACACGTATAACTTAATTTGTACAGTAAGAAGTACCATGAATAAGATTAACTGTCTGCGGCACCAGTTCCCTCATACAGCTGGAGCTATACCACAGGAATAAGCAAGCCAGTGGTCGGATGACTGAGGATCACATGTATGCATAGTAGTGGGATATATCAGCTGATGCCATTTTACAGCTGAAATTACTTGCATCTCACTCTGTTCAGACAACTCACACAGCTTCATAGAGTGGCCCTTCCTCTTGTTTGAGACAGAAAAATGCATGCATGACTGACTTTTAAACCTCTCAGATTTGCATTCACACATCCCAACTCCACCTGCATGCCAGCACTGATACTGTAGCATCTAGCCTCCTGAAGTACCATTGTTGATATAAAGGTAGAGCTACGGCAAATTCCAACTTCATGTGGATTGGGCAGTTATATGGCTAGCTCAATGCTGTCAGACTATTCAGTATGTAAGTAACATGATTTGGTATCACTGAAGATTGAATAGTAGATGCATTAGAATAGTGGAGCAAAGAGCCACTGCCATTCTGTTCTTGTTACTCCAAAGTGACCTTTTTACCCCATTACCCCAGATGACATTATCCCAGGAGCAGAGGTTTGCTAAACTCAGTACCTCCCAATTCCAAGGTACTGAATGGCCAGGAGTTACTCTAAACCAGGATAAGGTAGTTAGCTTTCATAACTTGTTATGCTAATGAATCTCAATAATTATTCTTAGTGTAGCATGAACTTACCAAGGATTCAGTGGGGTTGCAAATACAAACAAAGGTCTCTGGCACAGGAGTTTCAAATGTATTGCAAAACATGTATTACAGGCAGGGGATTTGATTGTAGTAATAAGTCTGTCATACAGGTGGAAAAGCATGATCATGAGGCCAACCAGTGCAGAAGCTGTACCTACACGGTGGACTGGTGAATACAAACATAATAGCCAGCATGGCTGTGGTCTGAATCTTCCCCATCCATAACAAGAGAAGGACATGCTCGGCCACTAAACTACCAGGTTATTAGCTCAATTGTGAGCCATCCACCCTAGAGTTTGGGGAGGACATTCATTATGCTCTGTTGTGTGTGTACCTGTGCATCCCAGCTTGCATCCCTTTAGCTGTCAACTCCACCTTTATATGGAACTCAATAATATGCACTGTCTGCTTTTCCAGCACGTACTGCCTACAGTTCCTAGCCTCACATACAGGTGGACCTTCCACTTGAGCAAAACAATTAATTGAAGGTGAACCTTTCACTTGACCAGAACAGTTCATTGAAGTCAATGGGCTTTTTTAATGATTCAGCCTTTTATACTTTCAACCTTTGTCAATGTACATTGCTGAATTATTTCAGGAAAGTAATCCTGATTCCCTTTTTGGGCACTGGGGTCTGAAAACCCCTATCAGCATTCAGTAAATGAGGACTGGTAAAGCCCTAGGTTTAAGATTCAGGTGTGGAGTAACTGCTTGGAATAGCATGTTACTCCATGCCAAAGTCCTTTGGGAATCTGGCCCTCAATGTTACTGAATCTGACTACTTTTTGCATACTGGATATAACATCCAGCTGTGGTTTTGATCTACTGTTGGGTAATGTGGGGAGCATTCCACCCATGGTATGATGTCATATCAGAGGGTAGGGTTAGAATTTAGAGCTGTGCTAGTACTACTATATGGCAGAGGCTGCCTGTTACATTGTCACAATTATTTTAGAATCCACCTTATACATGCATACATACATATATACATACATATATATATATATATATATATATATATATATATATATATATAAAACATTAAACAATATAACATATTATAATATAATACTTGGCAATGTAACATAGTTTATTATGCTGCAATACTTAACATTTAAGAGTGCAGTATGTTGTAATACACGGTGAAGTAACAGGCTTTGGCACAGTATAATATTAAGTAGCATTCTATAAAATATTATTTGCAATGATAAAAAGTAAAAGTATGAAACAAATTATATATAATGAGAAATTATAACTACATACCCTAAATTACACTGCTATGAAAAGAATGTTTTACAAAATAAAAAAGTGGCAATATAGCAATATTTTAGGAACTACTTTCATATGTCTGAAATATTGTGCACTGTATTGTAATTAACAGTTGCACAACATTTTTATATAATAACATTCTAATATTTTATTGTATTATATGTTTTTTATTAGTAAACATATCAGGTCCTATACAGAATGTTTGCACATTTTATCTACTTCCCACAGCTGCCATCAGCTGCTCCCAGATTCTCTTCTTTTTCACTACCAAAACTTAATAGCCTCCATCAGACTAACTATGACCTATGTTTGAGAGCATGGAAGAAACTGGGCATCCTAAGGCAATGTCACATTGTTGCCAAGCCAAGGAGTATTTTGAGGTCTAAAGGCCCACACCTGTGCACACTGGCCACAGCCCTGCCCCTCTAAGGACAATTCCTCCATGTTTCTCTGGCCTGCACTGGCCTCCACTGGAGATGAAGCCCACAGGCATGTCCCAGTGTGCTCACTCCCCTAGATAGGCACACCCAGTCTCTCTGTATATGCCATCAATAGACAAATCCACTATTTGAACTCAGGTCACCTAGACAGCAGTCTGAACTTTATCCCTCTATGTCACCAGCACACTCAAGTCCTATCCAAAATGATGGTAATATTTATTTATTTTATTTGACATTTGTTTACCGGGAAAGTCCATGTGCACAAGTGTCCATTTTCAGTGGAGGCCTGGGGAGAATCCAGAACAATATGTAAGTAAAGTAACATTAACATTTTGGCCTAAGAGTAGAAAGAAGGAATAACACAATGTGATTTGCTGATATGTTAGTATGGTTGATCAGATAATCAAGGATGACTGGATGTAAATAAGAAAGTTTCGATTTTATAGTGGTTAGTGAGTTGCTATTAAAGTGATGGGAGAAATATCACAGAGAAGAGAAGTAGTGTAGAATTGAACGGAAGGTTGTAAAAAAGAGTAGTAAGGATAGTATATGTTATGGGCAAGGGAAAGAAAGACAGAAAGGATAAGATGGGGAAAAGAAAAAAAAAGGTTAGGTTATGTTAGCAGTATTTAGGAATTAAGAGAGGTAGTAGGAGTAAAATGTGAGTGGGAGGGGATAGAAGTCGTCAACCAGGGGATATGCATGTGCACCGCCATGAGGTGGTTAAGTGTGACTTGAGAAGTTGTTTGAACTTGGTGGGATTAGTGATAGTTATGATGTGTTGATGGATGGTATTACATATCTTAGAGATATGATAGAAGTAGAGGGAGTCCCCCATAGCTGTTGTTGGCTTTTGGACTTTTAGCAGAAATGTATTAGAGGATCACAAAGTTCTGTTGTTGGGTTGGATTTGTAGAAGATTTTGGAGAGCATGGCATTTGTTGGGTTGGTACATTATGGAATGAGAGGCAGTAAGTTGGGTGTAGGAAAGGAAATTTGGCAGCTCTAGCCAATTCAGTTAGTGAAGGGCATTGCAGTGGTGGGTTCTATATGGAGAGTTGGCAGCAAATCTGGCAATCTTGCAGCAGATTTCAAGCTTCATTAGGCATGTTTTCTTGAGGTTAATGAGGACAGGGAGGCATATAATAGGGTGGGAAGTAAATGGGTTCTGGCAGTAGATTGTCTGGCAGGGGTAGTGAGGTATGACTTGACTCTGTGTAAGGATGCAAGTTTTATGTGGGTCTTTTTAACTACTGCTGTTAAATGTTTGTCAAATTTTAAGGTAGGGTCAATAGTTACTCCAGAAGTTTTTTGTGAGTTGCTATGTCAATTACAGTGTTGTTTGATGAGTAGATGAGGAGGGGGGGTAGATAGTCATAGGATTTGTTGTTGGAGAAGATCATTAGTTTTGTTTTATTAGGGTTCAATATGAGTTGATAGTCAGTGAGACATGATTCTATATCTGAGAAAGATTGATGGGTTAGTTCCTGGAGTTGGGGGAGGCTGGGTGCAGCACAGATGATAGTCGAGTCATCTGCGTATTGAATGATAGTGGCATGTTGAGTAGCCCTATGGAGATTGCTTGTAAATTCAGTGAATAGAAGTTGTCCTAGGAGAAATGCTTTTGGGGCACCAACTGTAATGGGTAAGAGGGAGGAGAGGTCTGATTGCCATTTGACAGCCTGTTGGCAATCTGATTGATAGCTGTGGAACCATGAGAGGGTTGTTTGGTTTAGGTTTAGAAGTGAGTTTTCCTGAAGGAGTTTATGGTGAGCCACAATGTCAAATGCCTTGGACATACAGTATCTAGGTAGATAGAGGCTACTAGCTGTCTGTCATTTTTAAGTTGGTTGATAGTGTTGTTGAAAGTCATGAGGGCTGTTGTGGTACTATGGTTGGATCAGAAACCATGCTGGATATTAGTAAGGAAATTAGTTTGGAGGAGATGGTTCATGAGTTGTAGACGTATTTGTTTTTCCAGGATTTTTGATAGTGGTGAAAGTATTGCTATTGGCTTGTAATTAGAGGGTTCTGTAGAGGTTCTACCTTTATGGACTGGGATGTTGTACAATAGTTTCCATAGCATGGGTATGTATTGTTCTATAATGGAATAGCTGATTAGGATAGAGACAGAGTATGTGATGGCTTAGGAAGCTAATTTCAGATATTCATTGGGTAGGTTGTCTGCAGCAATAGATGTGGGTTTTAGTATATTGAGCATTTCTATCATGGTGTTGGTTTGCACAAGCATGAGAGATAAGGCATTGGTGGATACTATAGTATCTATAGATGATGTTGGGGGTGTATTATTGTTTTTATTTGCTAATGAGAGTATGGAGTTAGTGAAGTGTGTATTGAACTGGGAAGATATGTTGTCAGTAGTATTTGAGATGATGGGAATTGGGCAGTGTACTGTCCAGGATGTAATAGGAGATTTATTGCAGTCCAGAATTTTTGAGGATTATTTTGGCATTTTTGTTGGAAGTTGGAGTGTTATTGTTTTTTGTTGTTTATAATCTGTTTTTTGGCTTTATTTCTTAGCTGCCAGTAGTTATCAAGGCTAACTTGTTTTTTGTTGGCTTGGTAATGTGTCCATGCTTTATCCCTAGCTTTGAGTCTTTGATTAACCATGGTACATAGCTGCATTTTACTCTTATGTTTCTAGGTGGTGTAGGATATTTAGGATGTCTAGGAAGTATAGTACAGCATTATCTAGCTGAAGAGTTTTCAGTAGGGACCAGTCACATTGTTGGAGGACTGACATAAAAATATGGTGTGTAAAGTGTTTTTTATTTCGTATTTGTTTGTATATGATATTTTTCTGGGTGTGTAGCCACTGCCCGACTAGGTATGTAGGAAGGAGGTCACTAAGGGTATTTGGAAGACAGCCTGATTGATAAGCCAGTGCATGTTTGTTAGTTAGTGTCCAGTCAAGTATAGATTGACGGTTACTAGATTTATCTATTCTAGTGGGTAATTGTATTGTTTGAGTGAATCCATACGGGTTGATGAAGTTAGAGGGGTTTTCTGTAGTGTAGGTAAGCCAGTCAGAGTTGAGGTTACCTATTATTATGGTTTATTAATAGCAGGTTGTAAATGTCCTGTAAAGAAATATTCAGTTGTGGAGAGGTTATTGCCAGGTGGGATATAGATTGCTATTATAGTTATATATTTTTTGGGTTGACTTCTAAGCAGGTTGTTAGCATTTCTGCATTATTAAGAGTTTGTTGGTATGGTTCTAGGCACTCTAATCTAAGTGTATTGTTGTAGATTATGGCTATGTCTCCACCACATTTATGTGTTCTATCAAGTCTGTGGGTGTTATAGCCTGGTGTTAGCATTTCTTTACTGGTTTTAGCCATGTTTCAGTTAGGACTAGTATATCAGGAGAGTAGGGGGAGAGGGTGGTGGGGAATTCATGGATTTTGTTGTTTAGGCTCCAGATATTCATATTTATCAGGAACAGGTCAGAAGTATTATGAGGGATATTGATGGTAGATTGGGAGTATGAATTTGGTAGTGATTGTGGTGTTTGTTGAGTGGATTGTGGCTATGGGTTGGGGTGGATATCACCACTTAGCTTAACATAAGATATTTCATGCAGGAGTGGGTGTTTGAATGTCATTCTAGTGTATTACACATTATGCATGGAGTGGTTTGTTGTTGTGCATATTTATGGTGTTATGGTGATGTTTGTGTGGTGTGGAGAGTATTCAGGATGGTGTAGGTGGGTGAGCATATTTTTGATATAGTGTGATGATGATAGGACAGGTGATGGAATGCAAGAACTAAAAGAATTATTATAGAGCTGTGCAAGAGGAACATAGCAGAACTCAGAATGATGAGCGTTTTGATACTATAATTATTGTGTGTGGGGAGAGGGAAGTAGTGTATATATATATATATATATATATATATATATATATATATATATATATATATATATATATATATATATGCTGATAATTTAATTAGAGTTGTGTATTATTGAGAATTGATTTGGGAAGTGATTTAATGGAATGGTGGGACTGTGTCTTACTGGTGAGTAAGTTGTTGGTGGTGTTAGAGATAGGTGATGATTGGTGGATTTTAAGTTGGTTGATGATTGATTGTGTTTTTTGAGGTAGGCATGGCCTGGTTAAAATAAACGTAGGAGTAGTGGGGGCAGGTGGTATATGGGGGCAGGGTAGGGAAGCAGAATGACCCCAAGCATAGTGAGGGCAAAAAGGAGCAGGAAGGGTCAAGGATGCTTGTAGCCACAAAAACAATCAATTATGCACAGAGAAGCTGGAATTTGCAAACAGAGGGCTCCTGGTAAGTAAAGTGAATGAAAGAAATGATTGAGGGTAAGTATAGGAGGGAAAGGGATAACTGACTTCAGAGCAGTACTGCTAAATACAGAGACAGAAATTTGCAGATGCCAGGGTGTTGTAGTAAAGAGGGGGCAAATATAGCAAAGAAATGCCTGGATACTGCTATTGATTAAGATTCTGAGATGTACTGGGAGGGCAACAAAGGGTTGGAGCTACGTCTTGGGGGTGTGCATGCAGCCTTTCTGTTAACAGACGAAGGTGTGCTTAAATATATAAAATTACATATACAGTTACAGTATGCAAACCAACAATAAGGATTACTGTCCAGTTAGCTGTGTATTTAGTAAGGCTTCACTCTGGGCAGATAGGTAGTTCACTGTGTGGTCTTAAACTTGGGTATGTAAAACCTTTCCTTGTACCTGTGATATACTATATAAAGGACTGTGGCATTTGCTGGATTTCCAAGGCCTAAAGCTACTTTCTGTAGTGTTGTAAGGTTGTTTTGTGAGTCTTCCACAGATGACAACAAATTTCTCCTTTCTGATGGTGTCTTAAACATCATTGTCTGGGCTTGACTGTTCACATATTTTGTTTCACTTTAGAATTAAAGCCCTTGGAAACCATCCACAGTTGACCACAATAAATGGAAGCTATCTGGTACATCATTTATGCACTGGAAGAAAATAAATATTTATAGGCTTTCCAGGTAACCAGGCACACTTACAGTAATAACAGTAACTACAAAGCAGCAGTTACTTTCAGAATGCAATATTAGAGTGATGATTTGTATGTGTCAGACAATCTTGGAATGCTAACATAATTCTGATACAGTAATTAAATTAGTATGTAAAGCCATTACTTATAATTTATATTAAGGAAAAAGACAATATTCAGTAAATAATACATTTGATACTGATTATTGATTCATTCTGCTACAAACAGTCACATGAGGTTTCTGTAACTGAAATAAGAATTACATGTGTTTTTAAACTCTACATACCAAATAGCTGCCACAAGAAAATATTCTTCCAACAGTAAAAGAACAGCACATTATATTTTGCATCTTATTTCAAAATCACTATGATTGATATAGTAGTTTTCAAAAGCTAGTGTTTTACTGGAAGCTAGGCCATAAATAAAATAAATATAGTTAGGATATTTTCCTTTCAAAGACAATAAAGTATCATAATGTGTAGTTCCCTTCACTATTTTCTCCCTCATATATAAATTGTCAGTTTGTCATTTCTTTGTCAAATTTAACACATTCTTCCATGTCTTTCATTTTTAAAATTATTACAAGTCACTGAAAATCCCTTTTACAAGGTTTTGTTATGGTTGTAATGTAAGACCTGCACTGTAAACGTCGTTTTATTTTAAGGCATTGCACATGTAGTTAAGTGAAACAATGCATTAGTGCAGAGAGAAGAACTCGTAGCGTTTAGAAGAGAAAACCTGCCATGCTATACTGCAAGCTAATGAACTAAAGAGAAGTTGAAGTTACCTGTTTTTATTCCATAAATGGACATCAAGATAATTTTAATAAACATCGGAAATGGTAGATGTGCTGAGGTAAATGCATACAATGTACACTTTATTGTTGTGTTAGGTAAAATAAAAGACAATTCCTCCATATTTTAAACTAAAGAATGTATTTCAAGTTTTGGTAATTTCATTGTGAAATTATTGTCATAGGTTAGTTACCATCTACCAGAACTTAATGATGTATACAAATGTTAAGCAGAAAGCAATGCTGCATAGAAAGATGCTGGGCTGTGAAACTTCTGATGTGGATCAGAATCCAACAATTTTCCACTTGCACAGATTGTGGCTTGGAGCAATTAATTTAGTTAACCTCTTGTTGTCGTAGAGCTCCATAAAAGGGAAATTATTACACTATGACTGCCCTGAATATAGAACACTAGTACTAAATATATGTATATTTATTAATGATTGTGTTTCATTATTGATAATCTGTCCCACAAAATCTTAACTTAAGACTATGAAGGAAGGTATTATAAAGCACAGGATATGTTTAAGAAGTGAGGAGTTGCACAGCAAGTTACAGTTAAATAAGGGATTTACCTGCACTAATGCAGAGCAGCAGCATGAAAATAGAATGCAGCGCATTTATCTACCTCGTAAAGAACCAACTTCCTCAGTAACCTATAGTCTGCAGTTTCTGCTGCAATTATCCAGGAATTGCAAGAAAGACATCAATAAGCAATTATGAAATAAGAAGCAAATGTTATGTGAGAGGATTAAAGATGTAAGTCTAAATTTTTGCTCTTTTCGTCGCAAGATGTCCCAGCCATGACAAAAAATGACAAAGGGACTATAGTAGTTCTTCCTCATTGTAACTGTATGGAGTATGACAATATATTTGGTTATTATAAAATATATATGAGAGTTACATGCATAGGTTGTTTTCTTTGAAAAGTGTAAAAAGTAATCCTGTGAGTTACCTCTTGTGTAAATACACATGCAAATTATAGAACATGAAGCAAAATAAAATCTTTTTTGAATAGAAAATATTATCTTGTAGTTTGGTTAATGTGATGGAAAGTGTAAGCCATAAATACAGGACTGTCCTTATGAGAAAAAAACACAGGGTGGGATTCTGGAAAGTCTTAAACTAAGCCACTCCAAAGTCTTTGAAGTAATTAATGGGTCAATATAATAAACAGCATTGGTGTGTGATATGCAAAGGAATGGTAATATTGGCAAGCCAGATTGTATCCAATGAACAATGCAGCATACATTGGATTTACTTAACTATTTAGTTAAAGTTTGCTAACTGCGTAAGTGGGCTGGTTCATGGACCCTTTTCAACCTCATCATGGGCATCAGGCAAAAATACAAACTATATCAACAAAGTATATAGTTACAAAACAAACCATTCAGATTTATAAAATTGTCAGATAAGAAATAAAAAGATAAGTATACATCAGGAATAACAAATTAGGGCCTATATTGTATGAACAAAGTTTTATAACTTCGAATACCATATGAGTGACATCATATGGTCGAAGTTATAAAACTTTGAACAGTTAAAAAAAAAAAAAAAAAGGAACCTAATGGATTAAAGCAGGAGGGCAAGCCCCCTACACCCCCCCCCCCACCAACTCCAAGATCGCACTGCATTGCAGTAAAGGGAAATTTTCCCTTTACCACATTATAGTGCGGTCTCGGAGTTGGCATATTTAAAGAGGAGGGCTTTGGGGGTGAGGGTGGCTGTCCCCCCTGCCTACAACCCTTAGTTTAGGGTTTGTTCTTTTATTTTATTTGTTTTATATATTCAAAGTTTTATAACTTCGACCATATCGTGTCAATCATATGGTATTCAAAGTTATAAAACTTGGATTATATAATATATGCCTGCAAAGTGTACTGTTACAGCAGCAGTGTGACTTAAAATAATTGTTATATTAAAATTGATCATCCAGCGCATATGAAGTCCTGTTCTTCAATGGTTATAAATGAAAATGCTGACCATCATACACACTGTGAAGGAGGAAGAGTTTTGACATTATGGACAAATTATTAAGGCAACATAATGTACACTAGTAATTCATTAGTATTTATTGTAGTATATGCAATATTATAATCAATATTGCTAAAACACATAAGCACTTATTAACTGTATAAATAATGTACAATACACATATGTAGCAATATGAAAACATACTTTGAGATTATCTGTGCTTTACAAACTGTATACACATATATATATATATATATATATATATATATATATGGATCTACTTAATTTGATCGAAAGACCATTTGACCTAAACCCATATAGTATATGGTATATATAGTTGGGGGGGGACTTTGGGGGGGTGAGGGCAAATTCCCCCCACCTAGTTTCCTTTAAAAGAAGAAAATATCACAAAAAGTACAGATTGTAAATGCACCCTCACCTCCCCCAGCTATATATACCAACTCCAGGTTTGCGTGACATTAGGGAGGGGGACAAATCCCTGTTATTTGCCTTGAATACTGGTTTTCGATCAAATGAAATTTTGATCAAATGGGCTTAGGTCAAATGGTCCTTCGATCAAATGAAGTAGACCCATACATATACATATATATATATATATATATATATATATATATATATATATATATATATATATATATATATATCTCAATACAAAATACAATTTAAGTGCTTGGTAGAATGAAAGTATACCTTGGTATTACCTATACAATAGTTTACTAAGTACAGTATGATCTATAAACACGTAACAGAAGGAAAATGTTCTTTGAAGGTAACTTAACTTAAGGAAAACAGTAGGGGAAACCTGAATATGGAGCTTATTGTACAGAGCTGCATTCTTTAACAATTCACTCTAATGCCTGTTATATACAAGTGCATTATTTAACTACTGCATCTAAAACAATTACAGGTGATTTTGCTGTGGAGATATTCAAATAGCACAGTCTTAAACCCTGGAGGGAGTCCTGGCTTTTATTTTCAGGGGAGAATTTATTCAATAATGCAGGACCAAATTTGGTGATGGCATGCTCTCCCATGACAGTTTTGAAAGGTGGCCAGATTAAGAAGAGAGTAGTCCAGATTCATGACCACCTGCACTTAGTGCTGCTAACATCTGTGCATCATGTACATGACCTCATGCTATTTAGTATTCATTAAGCAGCTCTGCACTTTGTACCTGCCTCAAAACAGTAGCACAGTAAGTAACACAATATGCTAATAAAGGCATAGGTAGCTGAACTACATGCTAATTAAGCAATTCAACATGGCAGAGTTATTCAGGAATGCATAAAGTATGCATGCACACCCAGTGCTCCCTTTTACCTTCAGTTCCAATACTTTTTGGAATACAGCCTCAAAGACACTTGATTAAAAAAAACATATGGGGCTGCTGCTGCAATCATTAATCTGTCTGTGCAACTGGCTTTAATATAAGGTGCTACTGCTGTTACCAGACCTCAGCCTAGAAGGACAAGAGTGTTCAGAAGACTTATCATGGACTGCATAATACAAAAGTTGCAGAGTGATACAGGGTAGACAGGGATACCCTAGATGGAATATGCAACCTCTGCCACCGTCACCTGAGGCTCCGAGGAAATTATAGAGAACCCATCTCTGTGGAAACCAAGGTATGTGTAGCATTACATATACTAGCTAAAGGTACTTTTAAGAGATCCACAGGAATATATTAAAGTTGTCACAAGCCTCAGTCTCTAAAATATTACATCAGTTTCTAAATGCAGTGTTACAACATGCAAAAGATCATATATAGTTTCCCTATACCCTAGATGAGAGAGCAACAACCATGAAACAATTATATGCCATGGCACACTTCCCTAAGGATCTGGGTGCCACAGACAGTACACACATAGGAATAAAAGTCCCACCTAGTAAACAGGGAAGGAGGTACATAAACAGGAAAGGGTATCCTTTATCAACTGTCAGATAGTCTGTAATGCTGAAGGGATCATCTACTATGTCTGTGCAGGTAACCCTGTCAGTTTTCATTACTCAAACATATGGCACACTGTGACCTGTACCTATGTTTTGCTATGGGTTACTTTACAAAAGGGCAGCTATTGGGGGGTGCAGTTCATGTACTGGAACCTTGGATCATGACACCCATGACAAATTCACACACCCCTATTGAGCAAGGATACAATGATGCCCATGCTCAAGCTAGGAATATTATAGAACATATATTCAGCTTTCTCAAATCAAGATTCCAATGTTTAAACAGATCAGGTAGTGGCCTTCAGTACAATACAGCCACTTCAGCCAAAATACTCATAGTCTGTGCCAGGTTGCACAATATCATTGTCAGGAAACAGCTACAACAAGACAGAAAGACCCAGGACCACAGGTTTTAGACCACAGACAGGACCAGCAACTCCAGCAGATACAGATGATGAGTATGAGGAAGAACTATCCACATTTGATTTAGGACTCAAACAGAGATTAGCAGCCAAAACAGTGAGAGCACCAATGCTATGTTTATGTGTGTATGTGTGTGTGTGTGTGTGTGTGTGTGTGTGTGTGTGTGTGTGTGTGTGTGTGTGTGTGTGTGTGTGGACTCGATTACTAGCAAACAATTGCCTTAAACCTCCAGACCAACCCTACTACCATACAAGTGCCTGATCAATAAGATGAGCTTCTATAGAGCAGATTCACTCCTGTAAGCACTGTGAATATGGAAATTAGGTGTCAACTCATTAGCATTCATGAATCACATAATCTGCATTAAGTGCTGGGCAGGTAATTATGGTGTGAGGACCTACATGCTGCTGTGCACACACCATATCAGTACAAGAATGAGCATTGAGAAGTGTTGCTTATTAAGGCCTTGCAAGTATGAATGATTAATCATAATACATGTATAATTAGTTTTCACACACCTGCCACTTTGATATACTCTTACTAAGGGCATGTCCGGGAGACTAGAGTTACTAAAAAGTCAGGATTATATTGACTGGCTCAGGAGATAACCTTTATAGCATTTTTTTATTACCAAATGCAACCTTTATAGCGATTTTATTACCAAATGTTTATTATCTAATTGTGCCTCTGAGTACAAAGTTGTCTATAGTTCATATGAGGTACATACGAGTTAAATATACAAACACATATAAATATCAATCCAAATTGCAATTACATTCATGTTGCAAAATCATAAACAAGAAAATGAAGCTCACAAAATAAAGAGAAGAAAACAGTTGTAGTATAGCATACAAAGTTATTATTGTCTACTCATCACCACCATTATTATCATTGGCTATTGATATTCTGACATCAGGTGGTAGGAGTTCCACAATGCTTGTGGAAGTCATTAGTTTACCTACATCTTGCAAATATCCCATTCATCCACACATCTACTGTGAAATGTCAAAGGACATCTGTGAGTAAATGCTTATCTGGGACATTTAATGTAAAGTGATATAATGCCACATCTTGAGTATGTATATAATCTACTTTCTTTTCTACATAATATGTCAGTGTATGTAGTAAATTCTGAAAATAATGTCAAATGTGTTAATTCCATGGTCTGAAGGTTGAAATCTAGAGAGGGTACAGTTTGTGTTAAAGTAATGGTGTTTAATGTGCATATTTTGCTGTAATAAGACAATAACGTTGAGGAAATATCACAAAGGGACAGTTTAAAATAATATTTTTATCTATTTTTTTTTGGCTTCATCTTTGTATGCCAGTTTTCATTGTGCAGTGTTGACTGTCAGTGGTTTCTAGTAGTAAACAGTGGTTCAATTTCCAAGTCGAAAAAATGAAAAATTTAATTTGGAATGCCACCAGTAGCACAAATGAGCCTGCTCATATAGCTTTTGATAAGCACATTAGGTAATTAGTACATCAGTTTAGCTGAGTATGGGTTCAGTTGTCAGTATAAACAATTCCCTTTTATTTCAGAATAGTATATATAAATCATTTATTACAATATTAAATTACATCAAAATCCATTTTTTTCTAACAGGATGTATTAATTTTGAAAGTATGTATCCAATATGCCATAGTCAAATAACTGTTTAAATTTCATGTATAATAGCACTGACATTGATTTTTTAAGACACAGTAATACCTTCCCATCCTATCTGGATGTGGCAAAGGTAAACATAGTTATGTGTCATATTTGTTTGTGTTAAAAATGTGACATGGAATTGATCTTATTATCTCTGTTTTGTCTCCCCAACTCTATCTCTCTATTTTTTGGATAGATTGCTACTGCAACCCAAATGACCAACAACTCAAGGAACTAGACGGACCAGTAGTATTTGGCCTACCATACCTCCACAGGTGGATGTGGCAGGACCACCAAAAGCAGGACAGACACCCTGCATATCTGAGTCACAACCTGTCAGCTTTGCCTCCACAACTCCTGTCCTACCTACTCCAACTGCTCAGGTAGCTCTGTCCCAGGCCTAGTGGAGGACATCATGGAGATAGACCACAGTGCCCAACTTGGCAGAGTTGAAAAGGTCTTGTGTCAGATTACAAAATCAATGCCACATTCAGCACTGATCTAGAAAACTGAGAAAGGAGAGCGTGATGACAATTCTGAGATTGAGGACTAGATTCCCACTGTGCTCAAGTCGGATGAATATGCACCTCCATTGTCCCATACATAACCCCACTCATGGTGTCTCACAACCTTTTGTGTCCATCACCATCACTGTCTGTCTTGTCTGTCACGTACGTCTGCACCTGCTGTCTAATGTACCCAATCTACCTGACCTTCTTATTCTTAAGCACCTTCCCCAACAGTCCTCTGTCTATAAAAAAAAGGAGAAAAATGGGCACCTGTGTCACAAATAAACACACTCTGTGCATACGTCTCCACTTGGCCTATGTGATTTCTTGACACACTTGATTTTGTCCAATTGGTTATACAACATTATTCTGCTATCACCCATGCCTGTGTTGGTAACTCTCCAAATTCATGAAATTCTGTTTACAAATTGACATGTATGTTGTGAAGAAGCAGATAGCAATGGTGCTGTCCCACCATCATCCTGCACATTTCTTTGTTCTTTCCCCTGAGTCCTTCCCACTGTTTGACCCCCCCATCCTATCAATCCCTTTTTCACACATTTATTCTGATCAAAAACTAGAATCACAAACAACACTCGTGGCCAAAAATGGCCCATAAAAAAAGCCTTCACTTTTAGTACACGGCATTTGTGCAGTGCTTTGCATCACACACCAGTGTTGAGTGGCAGTGAATAGTGTTTCACCTCTTACAGCAAAAACTAGTGCATTTTTGCCATTGCCTAAACTAATCCAGTTGTCTTCAAACAAATGGGATTAAACCTGCTGCGCAATGGAAATACAGAGTAGAGGCACTAATTCTAGACAGTTACTGTAATACTTATTAGGCTGCTGGACGTTGGGAAGTAAGAGTTCCTATGTGGTATGTTCTGACAATTCATATATCTGTAGACTGAAGTTTTTGTGTAGTGTCAAGGGTTTGATTACAGAAGAATGTCAAACTAGTATTTGTTATTTTATATTACTAATATGTATATAAGTACAAACATCTTTATTTCTCAGAAATTACAAAATTTCATGAACCAAGCAAAAAAAAAAAAAGTAGTGAAGCATTACAACATTTGCAAACATGTAACAAACCCATAAGGGTGAATTATTAAAACAATATCCTGCTCATGCATTTTTCCTCTCCTACCCCTTCTTGGTTTCTTTTACAAACACTTTATTGAATAGTTACATGACAGAATAATTATGGATAGAAACCTAACAGTAACATACCATAAAGATGGTCAGACATGCCTCATAAATAAAACTCTTCACATGTCTCTCTCCCCGTATCCATCTCACTCTGTCTGATCCTCCTTCTGTCTCATCACTTTTTACTCTTGCATATTTATTAGGCTGCTGGATGTAACGTTCGCCTTAGGGGATTTTACAATTGTCATTAATGTGATGTAGCCTAACGCCTACGTTATTCCTTGGTTCAAATTGTTGCCACTGTCCCTTCAATTATATGAGTTAAAGTGAGTGTGAGCTAGGCATTCCTATGTGGGGTGCTGAGATAATGCTAAGATCTATAGACTGCTTTTAGCATAATGTGAAGTGTTCTAATCCAAGATCATGTCAACGTCTTTCTGACTGTTTTTATATGACTATTTTGTGTGCAATTGCTGGTTACATATTTTATTACGCAAAAAAATAGCACCAACAAATTTAATATCATGATAAAGCTTTCAGGCTAACCACCCTTCATCAGTACAATTAAAAGAATACTTTTCTTCCTTTTAAACAGGAGCTAATTAACATCACGTGATCCAGCCAGCCTATCCAGAAAAACTTTTTCTACAAAAATTTTTAAACAAATTTTTCTTAAAAAATTCTAAAACCATACATTAAATAAAACATATAATAAGCAGCAAGTAAAGAACTAATAAAGCTTATAAATATATAGAAGGAAACTTCTTTTATGTTATTCAATTATACATTTTCTCTCTGTTTTCTCACCAATACTGGCTTCAGGCTCACAGTATTATTTAAGCCTGGATTACTGTCGGCTTGTAGTCTAATAATCCACTCATATTCTTTTAACTCCAAGGCATTATTCATATCACCACCCCTATTTCCCATTACTATCATGTCGATCACCCTAAATTTAAATTGATTTCCTGGACCATTGTCAGAAATATGCTTACTCAAAGCATTGTCAATACTTTCCTCCTGATTTCTGACTTCTTATTCTTCTTATTATAGAAAAAATAGTGTAAAAGTACCACACTGTGATACAGTTAACTCTTACATATCTACAGTTGTTATAACTGTGATGAAGGCTGATGTCTATATTCTCCGTTTCTTCAACCTGTTGTTCCATAAAATCCCTGATTTTAACACAAGGACATGTGAATTCTTATGTGGTGAGTTGAGATAATCCTCCGGTCCATACATTTTTTTTTTATGAGACTGTGAAGAGTTCAAATCCAGAGGTATGTCATATGATTATGTAATGTTTTCCATATTAATAATTTGTGTTTAACTGTATGTTACATATGTTATGAACCCACCACTGTCCTCCTTATGTCCTCATCATGTTTCCACTTTCCTACCCCATCTTGATCTAGATTGGAAACACTTTATTGTACAGAACAATATCTCTAATGTGCAGAGATTTCCAAAGGATGTCCACCTTTCTGCATCTTAATTTATCATGTGTTCACAACATATGTGAATTTCTGGCAACTCACTGAGGAATGAATTCATTAAGTAATTGAATACATTTGATAGGTTCACAGACAAAATCAGACAGGACTCCCCGTGGACTATGATGTTTGCAGATGACATTGTGATCTGTAGAGAGAGTAGGGAGCAGGTGGAGGAGACCCTGGAGAGGTGGAGATATGCTCTAGAGAGAAGAAGAATGAAGGTCAGCAGGACTAAGACAGAATATATGTGTGTGAATGAGAGGGAGGATAGAGGAATGGTGAGGATTCAGGGAGTAGAGGTGGCGAAGGTAGATGAGTTTAAGTACTTGGGATCAACAGTTCAGAGTAATAGTGAGTGTGGAAGAGAGGTGAAGAAGAGAGTACAGGCAGGAGTGAGTAGAAAAGAATGTCAGGAGTGATTTGTGACAGACGAGTACCAATAAGAGTGAAAGGGAAGGTCTACAAGAGGGTAGTAAGACCAGCTATGTTATATGGATTGGAAACAGTGGCATTGACAAAAAGGCAGGAGGGCAGGAGTTAGAACTGGATGTGGCAGAATTAAAGATGTTAAGATTTGCACTGGGTGTGATGAGGGTGGACAGGATTAGGAATAAGTATATTAGGGGGTCAGCCCAGGTTGGAAGGTTTGGAGACAAAGCCAGAGAGGCAAGAGAGGCAAGATTACGTTGGTTTGGACATGTGCTGAGGAGTGATACTGAGTATATTGAGAAAAAGATGCTAAGGATGAAGCTACCAGGTAACAGGAAAAGAGGAAGGCGTAAGATAAGCTTTATGGATGTGGTGAGAGAGGACATGCAGGTGGTTGGTGTGACAGAGCAAGATGCAGAGGACAGAAAGAAATGGAAACAGATGATCCATAGGTTCATAGATTAGTACTAGGCTAACTGCCCTTGCGAGCCATTTTAAGCCTAGCCAATTATCCCCTGTGAGATTCAAACCCTGTAGCTTGTGTTTGTAAGGCTAACACCTTAACCATTAGGCCACCCTCCCAACCACTGCAGTGACCCCTAATGGGAACAGCCGAAGGAAGATGATGATATAAATATATATATATATATATATATATATATATATATATATATATATATAAATAAATTGAATGTACACCATATATGATGTTTCAATTGTAAACAGGGTTATAAAGCATGTTGCCTACAAACTTACTTGCTTCATAGTGTTTCCATTGTCCAGTTTTTTTCCAGCAGCATTAACATGCTTGGTCTCTCATGTCTCATAATGAACTGCAAAAGGGGTTAGGGGGCAGCATGGGATTTAGGGGTTGGCATAATGGTTAATGTGTTTACCTCACAGACATAAGGTACAGGGTCTGATCTTAACTTAATAGATATTTTGAGACTTCTGAGACTGATCTGGTAATCCTTACAAATGCCCACTTCCATAGATTTAAAGTCAGACTTCTCCTGTGGCATTATTGGTCAATACTGTGTTCTCTAGGTTTTGTCACTAGATAAGTTGGTGTTTGACTGCAGCACTGATTGAGTTTCATGACAAAACATGTGTGTGTGTGTGTGTGTGTGTGTGTGTGTGTGTGTGTGTGTGTGTGTGTGTGTGTGTGTGTGTGTGTGTGTGTGTTTGTGTGTGTGTGTGTGTGTGTGTGTGTGTGTGTATGTGTATCTGTACTGCTAGGCAGGATGGCATTGACCCATGCATCTGATGTATATACTTCCACTCAGGCGAAACATTTATATTGGGAGAGGACTCACCCATCACTTTATCCCACTTTTAATATAAACATCTCCCCTGTAACACAAGGATGAGGTCATCCTTCCAAAAGTGTACTCTCTCACTGTTGAAATCGGACTGCTCCTGTGGTCTGTGCAGTTGGTACTCTGCTGTCTAGATTGTGTAAGTAGATTGGTAGGTGTCTCAAAGTCATCCTTGCCTTAATAATAAGAGTAGGAGTATGTGTTCTGTCAGTGTGAATTGTCTACGTCAGAATATCCATTATACAGGCTTCCACTTGCAAGACAATATTCAAAATGTGAGCCCACTGCCCTATCAGTCCATTACATTTTTACACAAAAAGCATTCCCTGCAACATAACAATGACATTCTTTCAAATGTGCACTTTCTCAGTGTTGTAATCCAACTTCTTCTGTGGTACTTCCTGCTGATGTTGTTTTCTCTAGATTGTGTAACTGGATAGGCAAATGGTTCAGAGCCTGCATTCTTTAAATAGTATGTGTATATGTCTGTACTGTCATGTAGAATTGTCTCTATCAGAAAATACATTGTGTACACTTCGACTTACGAGACTTGTTTACACAAGGAGTGGCTTCCCATATCGATTTATAGCATCCCTAGATAAAACTAATTTTCATCAACACACTGATACGTTAATGCTTTCAAATGTGCACTATGTCATACTTGTAATCAGACTTCTCCTGTGACAGTGGCTGATGATACTAGTGCTCTGTAGATTGTGTGACTAAATAGGTAGTTGGTTTGAATCCAGCAGTGCATGACTGTTGTGAGTGTATGCTTCTCTCTCAAGATGTATACAAATGGCTTCAACTACATATATAATGTGTAGGTGTACAATGCGACTGGACTCTTCCACCACTTTCATTCCCTTTGAGTAAACACATTACCCTAGTAAAACAATGGTATTACCATGCATTCAAATGTGCACTAACACAGTTGTCAACCAACATCTCATATGGCACTTGTGATTCATTGAATGTCTTCTAGCTTATCTTAGTTAAGTAGTGAGTACATAACAATACATTACTCACTACACTTAGTTGTTTCAGTTTGTGTCCCCATAGAGAACAAAGTTGTCACCTGCATATTGATGTGCAAATGTATAACTTGAAATTTCTCTTTTAATACTTTATGTCAATTTTAGCAAAGACAGCTCCTTTGTGGAGCACAGATGATGCATTTTGTTGAAATGTGCATTTTCTACAGCTAGGACTAAGCCTTCTCCTTGACATGATGAAATGACCAATGTTCTGTAGCTTGCTGCCTTAGTAAGCTATGAGCTCTTATTGTGATATCAGCTCTAGCTGACATGATCAAACAACCACTACATAGAATTACACATCATCATGATGAAAGGATGAAATGGTTGAAACATTGAACGTTCAGGCCATAGAATCCAAACTCATTGAAGTAAATTGGTTGGTCAACATCATAGATGTCATCCATTATAAATGTGTTTAAAGGGCTGAAACAGCATAAAATGTAAGTAGGTTCTATACATAATAATAATAATACTAACTGACTAGTTGGCCAACCAATGTACTTTGATGTGTTTGGATTTGATGGCCTGAATGTTCGATGTTTCAGCCATTCAATCCTTTTGTCTCATGATGTGTAGTTCAGTGTAGCAGGTGTTCGATCATATCAACTAGATCCGTGATTATCTATGCATTGTGCACTACTGGGATTGTAGTTTCACATTGATGACTGCATTGTACATCAGTTGTATTTCTGCATATTTTGCATCATGCAGGCTTTTGTGACAAGGAAACAGATCACACCACTCTTTTAACAAAATTACAAGAACACATGTCTTACAGCAATAAGATTATGTAATGCCTTTAAAACTAACTCACAACTGTAGTAAGACATCTCCTCTGGTGTGTTCAGTCTACACAGTATCATGTAGCTTATGTAGTCACATAGATAGGTGTTTGAACCCCACAGTGACTGAATACTACCAATGTGTGTGAGTATACTGCTCTGCATGAATGACATCCATCACAGTTACAATGTGTACAGTTACATTGAGAGAGGTTTCTCCATCACTTTTACCTCAGACAACTACTATGCAGCACAATAATATTTGGTCTTGACTTCACACAGTTGTGGTAAGGCTTTGCCTGTGGTGCACGTGGTTAATACATGTTTTATTAGCTTATGGACTTACATAAGGCAGCTGTTCAATACCAGCAAAGGAGGGAATTATATGAGTGTACTGATGTGACAAATATAACATAGCATCTAGTTGTTTTTATCCATTTTTATGTTGGACAACCACATTCCAACGCATTTAGAATTTCATGGCTGTCAAATAGATCTTCTGTTCCTAACAGTGCTCATGGAGTGCAGAACTGCCCTGCAACAGTTCTATACCATTGCCACATTTCCCCATGTCATTGTTACAATAGACTATACCTACATCCCAAGTAAAACCCCAATTGTAACTAATGCTGAGTACAGCATCAGTAGAAAGGGATGGCCATCACTCAGTTGTCAGGTGGTGTGTTCAGCAGATGGCCTCATTACCGGTATCATGGCAACACACGGGAAAGTACCCTGAGGGCCTCTTTTTGAGATCGTGAAATACCTGTGGGACTGTGGGACTACTACTCATTAAGTACAGGACCACAGCTATTATTTAAGCTGAATCTATACCTGTCAACACTACGCAGGAGGACAACATATGTGTTATCTCCTTCCCACACACATCTGACTGTGATTATCCACTGGAGCCTTGGCTTCTAATGCTATACAGAGCCCCATCAACTGCTGCTGAGGATGCTTACAACCGAGCATACACCATGACATAAAACACCACTGAGCACATTCTTGGTGTACAGAAAGCAAGATTCATATGTCTGGACATGTCCAGGGGTATGCTACAATACACACCAGAAAAAACATCACAGATGATTACCATGTGTGCCATGCTACATAACATGATATCAACAAACCATAGTGGTGTGCCAGCTGCAGGTGTGGTTGACCTACATCATGAACCCCAGATGTCTGATGATGACATATCTGAGCTATCACAGGATAATCAGGAGGACACAGGGGTGAAAAGAAATAGGCTTGGGTATCAGAGGATGCAGCCATACATCCTAGCTCAAGCAACCCATCAGATTCTGACACACACCTTTGAGTCATGACAAGCCATATATACAAAGGTACACAGACTAGACACTGATGTTCACATGTTGCCCAATAACAGCAGCACAGAACACAACTAATTTCAAGAAACCATTAGTTGTCTGCATTGAACATCATACAAAACAGAACCATAAGGTATACCAGTAAGAACATATACACAACACTCAGAGGAAATATCAATGTAAGAAGTCTTTTTGCAAGGTATATCATCAAAAAGTATCATACAGGCAAATGTGTGGGGCATAGGAGGTGTGCACAGCAGAAGGTTTTATTGGACAGGTATGATATCATAATAGAGAAAAACAGCATGGAATGGTTCCCATAAAATACCCAGTAACTCAAAAAATCTAGGCCTATAAAGTGTATGGGAATTTAGCAGCAGAAACATACCCCAAAACAGTGACTACTCACAAATAGCATTGTGTGATGTGCAGCAGTGTGTAACAATACAGTAAAACTCTTACAGCAGCATGAGTAATTACAAACATTTCATGGACAGGCCAAAAAGAAAATAAACATAAACAAGCTTCGCTTCCCATGCCTAATATGGAATGTCACACAGAAGGCAACTGTATGATGCACAGGTCATTGCTGCAACATGACTCATTTTCAGGTAATAATATGTCCAAACTTGCAAAGCATCAGTGACAGTCACTATATACAACATGCATGGAACATGCATCAATGTTGAACATAGGTATACAAATATGTTTGGGGAATCAGTAAGATATGTGAAGGCACACATGGGAACTACATGTCAGCATAGATTCTTAAGTTCATAGGTGTATACTAGGCTAATGACTACAGGAACCTTTATAAGCCTAGCCATGCAATTCAACCCAGTTGTGTCCCTATGTATCATGGGCATTTATTAGGAGGGGGTATGTTAGTTAGCAAGTTTCTAGAGGTTATGTGGAGGGGTTTATTAATTTGGGTGTTACTGTCTGCCTCTGTCAATCAGAGACATTGGGACAAGTCTGGGGGTAAATTTCCGATTTCCCATCCATCGTTCAAAGTTACACTTAAATAGGGTTAGGGATGGACTTTGATTTACATGGATGGGGAGCCTGCTCCAGAGCATGGGGCCACTCTGAGATACATATCTGTCTCACCAATATGTCTTATATATCTCAAAAGCAAAATTTAAATCCTTAGATCTAGTGATTCTGATGCTATTCATTTTGTGTCTGTGCAAAAGGTCCATCACAGCTAGATCTGACAGTGCCTTATAGGACATACAGTGCATAAAGATGGCTTTAAGGTGATCCATACAGGAAAATGTGTTTATACCCTAGATTCTGCTGGTAAGGAACCTTTGTGAACATTCCAACTGTTACATATGTCTTCTCAGGTACAGACTGAAGGGACATTATACTCAATGATAGGTCTGATAAAGGCTGAATAAAGTAGCACTTTGACTTCCTTGGACCTGGATGCCATGGCTTTAATTATAAGTTGGGCAACATGTAATGATTTTATTACTACCATGGCCACATGTTCGTCAAAGGCTAGTTTACTGTCTCATATGTTCCCAGATACCTGAATATCAGGTCAATTCTTAGGAGTGTCTTATCAATGGAGTTATTAACTTGTGTGACAGCTTTCCCAAAGACACTATAATGCATTTCTTGATGACCTTGGTACCAGTCATTTGTCTGTGTTAGAGTCTCTTGGAAAATGTTTGTGTCATGGGAGAATTTATGATAACTCCCAATTTGCAGTCAGCAGCAAACATGGTCAGTCAAAGATCCTTGACATTAGCTTTTTACCTCTAAGAAGTAAATGCCAAGTAGTAGTAGTCCCAGCACAGAGTCCTGACGTACCTTGCTGGTGATTGGTCTCTTAGTGGAGGTGATATCACCAATCCTGACTTCCTGGGTCCTGTCAGCAACCAGTAAGTTATGTAGGGTTTTATGCTCAGTTTGTTGAGTTTGCCAACTATAACATAGTGGGTTATTGCATGGAACACCTTAGCCAGGTCCAGATAGGCTGTATGCTCCATTTCCCCCTCATCCATTGCCTTGATGACCTTCTCCAAGAAGTCTATCAGGTTTAGTAGGCATGACCTTCCCTTGACAATGACAAACTGGGTTAGGTCCAGTGTCTGAAGGTTGCCTATGTCTTTGTCGATCATTTCCATAATAATTTGTTTGATGTTTTTGCATATTAGAGTAGCTAAACTAATAGGTCTGCAGTTTCCAGTGTCAGATGGTGGTTTTGATTCTCATAGGACAAAGCCTATTTTGAGATTATAGTTGAAAAATTATTCAAGTGGTCCTGATAGGTCATGTTTCAAGCTATTTAGGAGGCATCCTAGGATATTGTTGAGACCCACTGAGGCTATGTTTTTGCCCTTAGCAAGCTCTGCCAGGACCTGGTCCCTGTTAATAGTTGGGGGAGGGTATGCTAGTAGGTATTAAAGAGGGAGTCAAGGGGGAAGTGGGGGGTGAAGTTTGAGCTGATTTTTTAGCCATCAAATGCCCTATGTTGCTGTGCTCTGTGAAGATGGCACTATTGACCACCAGTCTGACACACTGATGTGTGCTGCCTTTGAGACTTCATAGCATAGCTGTAGAAGGCCTTGTGGTTGTCTTTAGCATGTGAAGCTATCTTGACCTCATAACTGGTGTTTTTGAACTTAATTAGTCCTCTTAGTTTCCTATTTAGTTTAATTAGAGATTTCCCATCATTGTGGGAGTTGCCCTTCATGATTTTAACTATGACTTTTTTCCTACTGTTATATACCCATTTAAAGTTAGGATTCCACCAGTGTGATTGACTTTTAGAGTTTGTTTTGAGCTTATTTACAGTAGGTGCATCAGCCACTATACAGCCATTTACATTGTTGTACAGATCTATGTGAATAATTCAATTCTACATAGGTTGCCATGAACAGCACTGAATTTTATCAAGCCATCACTTAATAGGATGTAGTTTGCTTTGCAATAGTTTCTGACTGCTACTTACTATGCTGGAGTTACAGATCTGATTTTTATTTCAAAGGAGACAGCTTTGTGATCTTATCTCACTAGTGAAGATATCAATCATGGTGGGGGGGTGCCTCACTCTCTCATGCTGGTGAGTACCAGGTCCAGTATGTTAAAGTCCAGGAATGCTTTTGCATTTGCGAGTATGAGGCAGCATATGTTTCCCAGTCTATAAAGGGGTCATTAAAGTCTCCCTTGAATGGGGTATTTGGTTTAATGGTGAGTGTCTCCAGTAGATCAAGGTATGAGCTGTGGGATTCTAGGGACATAAAGGTTGACTTATAGCTTGCTAGAATATTTATGGGGTTTTGTCTATGGTGATTTGCATGTGGATAAATTCCAGGGCATTGTCCTGTTTAAACAAAGTAGAGTTATGTTTTCTGCTAATGTAGGTTATGACTCCTCCACCTTTTGTCACTGTTTGTGCAACTGATGGTCTAAATGTGTGGAAGACACTGAAGCCTTGCACTGCTGGAGTACTTTCTGCAGATTTAAACCATGTCTTGGCAATGGCACAGATGTCTATATCCCCCAGAGTGAAGAAAGCTTGTAGAGATTGTTGTTTAGGCTCCTAGCATTGAACAGTATCACCTTTAGGTTTCTGTGGTTTTATTTTGCTATGTCGGAAGGTTTATCAATTTGGAATTTCCTAAAATAGGCTCTAAGGTGGTAGATAAACTTTTAGCCAATATTTCAGAAACTTAGGGGAGACAGGTGCAGACCATCCCTTGCAAAGCAACATGGTCTGTTACATGTCTCCTCCCATGCTGACAAATATTGAATCCTCCAGGAAAGATGCCAGAAACTAAGCCAATTATTGAAGTCAATCACCATTTGCTCATACTGTAGCATCATCCTTGGTGAAAGTGGAATGCTGCTCAGTGCAATACACATATCTGCCTGAGACACATATTCAGAGAGATCAACGCTGTCTCTTTTGCCCACATAGACTATGATAGAATCATATTCAATAAACATTCACTAAGCAGAACAACACAATGGCCAAATATTTTCTTCACACACAAAACCTTTATTGACAGCAAAACGTAAGCACTTTCACAGTTCTCCCAACTGCTTCATCAGACATTAACTAACAAATAATTGAGCTTCCTTTTATATACATAAGTCATTATTGAACTGATTAGCATTTAAAGTGCACATAAGTTTTTCAAAACTGTATAAAATAAAATCTCTATTAAAACCGCATATATAATAAGCATATATAAAAAAATGTATATAAAACTATATGTTTAAAATACATTATGTGAAATCTTATATAATCAGCTGCTTATCATGTTATCTTTGTAGATGTCTAGATTTCAGTATTGGTTTTATTGGAACTTTTTTGTTTAGACCTCTACCTTTATCTGCTCTCATTTTAATTATCCATCTTATCGCCTTCTCTTCCATCCTGTTCATAATATTTCCCAATCTTTCTCCTACTTTCACTCTATCTATAACTAAGAACCTGAAGCTATGTTTACTGCCATTATTCATAATATGTTTAGACAATGCGTTAGTAGTTGTTTTTCTATTGATATCATACTGGTGTTGCCTTATTCTATCTTTTAATCTATGGTATGTTTTACCTATGCCTTTGGAATTTATGATATAATCATACTGATACCTGTGGTGTAGTGACTTGAGTGTGTGCATAACTTGGCATATCCTGTCTACAGATAAGCAACTAATTGCTATCTTCTCCTTGTTCAGTCTGGTGAGTGTGACATCTGTGTGTCGTACGATGGGCTCCCCTATAACAAGAGTCTTGTGTAATGTGTTAGCTTGCCCTATTGGTTTGCTCTTGGAGCACCACTGTGTATAAGCATATATGTGGCATTTGGTGATGCTTTAGAAACTGCTGAGGATATGTGCTGCTGTTTATAGGCTTAGGCAGTCTTTCAGGTTTGGGAAGATTGCTTTTTAATGCCTCAGCATGGGCTGATCAATGTGTGAAGTGGACACTATGTGTGATGGATGTAGTTTGTATATGCTTGACAACCCTGTTTGTATTTGAGATTTTTGTCCAGTGAAATTATGTATGTGCATCTCTCACATACTGTGTTTGGCTTTTAAGGATTAATTGGTTATCTGTGAATATGGGACAATTGCAACATTGTCTCAGGATGCCCATATCTACCAAGTTGGCTACAGAGATATTTGGAAACTGCATGTCCATGTTGTCAAGACCTGTATATGGGTGAGCTACAGTAGGTCATGGACTGGGTTATGCAGAGGTCTCCTTGGGTGGTCTCTGAGGTTTGGCACTAGACTAGGTTAGACTGTGCTAAGATTTGATAGTAGTGCTGTTTCATGTGCAGACTAGCTGCTTACAGACCACACAAAGTCACAGATTCAGTTCTAAGGGGAATTTTATAGATAACATTTACTTTCTGGGTGTTTGTGTCTGTACAGGGCACTGCTAACCTCCTCATATAATAATAGCAAGAAAGATTGACAACAAGTGTAATGCTACACCAAAACAATTTAAGCAAACTACCTTGATAAGGTAATTTTAAGTATTATGAATCTTTAGAATGATTTAAAGGCAAATTCAATAACTAAAGCAGTAGCACTTTAAACAGTTAACTGAAGTGTGCAAAACAATAAAATACATCTCTTATCTGCCAAGAATTGAGCAAGATTAACTCAAGATCTCCTCAGAGTGTAACAAGGCACCAAGCAGATGGGAGCTCTGGGAAACTGAGCTGGAGACAATTTTTAGCCAAGGAGCTTTACTTCAGTGCAATACTGGTTTGCTGGATGGGCACTTAGTATTATGAATATATAGAAAACAATGGGTAGGAATGTACTTAAACAGGTAACAAAACAAACAATAGCAGTGAAAGACAGGAGGGAGGGACTTTGAAAGTCAGACTGCCATAAGGCGTTGAAGCTAGAGGCATAGCTTTTAAAAACCACAGCAAGAAAAGTGTAGGGAGGTTGGGGTAAATCAATCTGTAGCTTTAGTCCTATGATTAGAATTTTAGAAATGTTTAACTTAATGTCTCATTGGGGGTTGGGTCAGACTTAAAGAACAGGGGAATCAGTATCACGGTAAAAAAAGTACTAGAATTCAACTTTAAGCAGGTAAACACAGTTTTAACATGTACTAAAACACAAATCTAGGAGCAAAATGTTCAATACTGCCACTGCTGCAATCACACCACAGAATAAGGTGCCAGGCTATGCAGACATTTACCAGTAATCCTATCGCAAATCACTAAATGAGGCTCAGATCTGGCAGTAAATCACAGTCCTGCCACAACTGTGAAAAAAGATACAAGATCTGAACCTTAGATTGATCTAAAGATCTAAATCACTTCTGCAACATCAACAGAACAGTTTGGAGTGGCAGATATATCTTACAAAGGATACTGCTTCTCCGGAACAGGCTTCTTGTCCACATAAACAAAGTTCATCCCTGTCCATATTCAAGCAAATCTTGGATCTGTGGATTGGAAACAGAACATTTACCCCAGGACTGCCCATGTTCTAATAATGGGCAGAGGCAGCTCCTAAATGCTTTATCCCATTCTTTGGTCCCCTCATATTATCTATGGTATCCTCAGTTATCCTGATTAGGGGTATCTACCATGGGATGGGTAAAGCCAATCTCTAACCAAATGAGGTAGGTTAATTCAAGCACAAAATGAAATTGCCTAGGCTTAAAATATCCTAGAAAGGCAGCTAGCCTAGTACTTGCCATTGAAACCATGAAGCTATAAGAATGAGGTCCCAAACAGGGTTCAAAATACAAAAAACTACATTTTACATGTAATTCTACTTATAGAAATAGAAATGCATTATAATGTATAAACAATGCTAAAATCTTGCAGTTAGACACAATCTTAACACAACTGCAAATTAAGCTACAAGACTAAGGTCCAGAACAAACTAAAACAAATGCAAGCAAATAACTTTTTGGTTAAACCATGGACAAAAATCAGAGAAGTACAAACCAGTATCACCACACAGGTACAACTTAAAATATCTAAGCAAGAATAAATAAAAAGTTTTTTTCTTCCATTTTGAAGAAATGCTTGGATATCATACCTCTTGAGAGTCTTGAACACCTGGGTAGATGTAGCTATGTACTAAATATAACAGAAGCTAGAGAGGAATCCAATCAAATGAAGTGAATACTGGTGCAAAAGTCCTATGGTTAAAATTTCAGACATGTCTTTGATTAATGTCCTAGTGGGGGATGGTCAGATTCAAAGAACAGGGAAACAGCAAGAACAGGGCAAACAGAAAGGTATAATAATGCAACTTTAAGCAGTTACAGTTTATATAGCTATAAAAAGTACTAAAGCATAAATCCTGGAGGACAAGTTACAATACTGCCACTACTGCAATCCTACCACAGAATAAATCACCAGACTATGCAGAAATTTACAAATAATGCTGTAATAAGTGACTAAATGTGGCTCAGATTTGGCAGTAGGTCACAGCCCTGCCAAAACTGTGAAAGAAGCTACAAGACTGAGGCCCCAGACTGGGTTCAAAACACAAAAAAGCTACCTTTTACATGTAATTCTAATTACAGAAATAAAAGTGCAGTATAATGTATAAACAGTGCTAAAATCTTGCAATAAAACATAATCTTCACACACATGCAAGTTAAACTGCAAGACAGAGGTCTCAGAACAAACTAAAATAAATCCAAACAGATAACTTTCTTGGCTAAATTGTGGACAAAAAGCAGAAACGTACAAATAATATAATTTCACAGGTAATTACAAAAGAAGCTTAAAGTAGTTGAGCAGAATTTAAATAAAAAGCTTGTTTTCTTCCGTTTTGGTAGAGTACTTGTATCGCACATCTCTCAAGTATCTTGAGCAAAAGAGACTAGTTGGATTAAGCTCTGTGCTGAATAAAGCAGACTTACTAGAGTGGTATCCAATCAGATAAAACTAACACTGGAGCTTTAGTCCTATAGTTAGAATTTCAGAAATGTTTAGGTTAATGTCCAGAGAGGGGTGGGGCAGACTCAAAAAACAAGGGAAAAAGTAGTAGAAAGATAAACAGAAAGGCACTGGAATGCACCTTTAAGCAGGTATATTCAGCTATAAAAAGTGCTGAAGAACAAATCCAGGAGTAGAATTCACAATACTGCCACTACCGCAATCCTACCACTGACTAAGGCACCATACTATGTAGAAATTTACCAGTAATGCTGTAATAAATGCATAAATGAGGTTTAAATCTGGCACTAGATCATAATCCTGCCACAACTGTGAAAAAAGCTACAATACAAAGGCCCCAGACTGGGTTCAAAGCCCAAAAAAGTTACCTTTACATGTAATTCTACTTATGGAAATAGACATGCAGTATAATGTAAAACAATGCTAAAATCTTGCAGCAATAAAAAATCTTCACACAACTGCAAATGAAAATATAAGACTAAAGCCCCAGAGCAAATAAAAACAAATACAAGCAGATAACTTTTTTTGGCTAAACCTTGGACAAAAAAAAAATAACAGATATGTATAAAGTGCAACTTAAAATATTTAAGTAGAAATAAACAAAAAGCATTCTTCTTCACTTTTGATACAAAGCTTGTATCTCACACCTCTTTAATGTCTTGAACAACTTATGTCCACTGTGAGTATATTCTGTTTCAAGATGGAAGCTACATTTGTCAGTGTAATATTACATAGTTCAGTGATACTTGCATGGTTTGACAACAAATTTTATATACATCTGCCATGTACAAATAGCATAGAAAATCCATGCTGTCTTTTGAAATTGCAATGAGTAAAGATGTGACCCATAAGTTCAAGTCCCATTTTGATGTAAGCATTTTGTGATATTATCTGTTACCCGTAAAGCAATGTCAAACTAATTTGCATAAACATCCCAACAATATACTTGCATGTGTATAGAGTATATGGTGATTTTCATAAAATCACATATCTGACAATGGTTATCTCCATGTGTATTAGAAGTTTCACATATTACTGTTTTATCATTTCACGTTACAGTTGTAGTGCTACCTCAACATATATGTATATGTTAATCATTGTAGTCAAACACTGTCTACATGACAGTTATTGGCTTCCTGTAATGTTACAACCTAAACAGAGTGGTTTGATATGTTTGCAATGGTGTTTATTGCTGTAGATGTGTAACACTCCTGTGTATGTGTGTTATCCAAATATATAGCATACTGCTGCTGAGAAACATTCACATGTAACAACAGATGTCATCCTGATCCCCTATGTCTTTTATTCCAATTACTGCCTTTGTGAAGTTTGGTTTAACATTTGGATGGATGCACTCAGTTAGTTATGTGAGTCTACCTACATTATTGCTATCTAGGTGTTGTGATAGTGTCATTTCTGCATACACCCTAATGTAAGGCATGTTATGAGTGCAGCTTGATAGCTTTTCTTCTGCATTTGGCAATCATCCTTACAAGGCAATAATGTGGCTTGTACACTTGCAACATCCTTACAGGACAGTAATATTAGGTAGACAATCATTGCACACAACCTGTATAGAAATTGTTGATGTACATTGTATATCATATATTTGACTTTATAATCCTAAATGGAAACAAAGTGTCTAAAGTGCAAGATATGCCGACTCAAATTTCTAAAGGGCAAGATACGCCAACTCAAATTTTCAGTTTGTGTTTTATCCTGCACCACAACAATGTCATTTATTTGATATTTGATTTTATATTTATTTTTGTGCACATCAACTAATGCAGCTGTCATTGTTTGATGATGTTTGTGTACCTTGTTGCTAGGTATTGTAACTACATATTGGTATGCAGTAGTTACACCTCTAACGATACTATTCTTTGCCATGTGAATTACATATATATATATATATATATATATATATATATATATATATATATATATATATAAAGATATGGATGTGTGTGTTTTCTCCTTCAAAGCAATTTTATTTACTGCTCTGATGTACTCTTTTGTTCATAACTCTGTTCTGTTACACTTCCAGTACACATATTATTACTGGTAGGCTTTCTTAAAGAACTTTGATAGTAGCACACACTACACTGTCACATGATATACATGATGCATGTTTGTTTATAAAGAGATAATGATATTGTCTAACTTATTTATTCAGTTTTCTGACTGTATTATGTATGACATGGATATATTGCAAATGTGTTTTCTGCAACAATCTGACTTACATAACATATAAGTCAGTGTTTAATGTATTGCATGCTGCAACAAAAGCAGTATAGATGGATTACTGCTTACCTGACTAAAATACCACATACATAAGCTTTAGATACTGTATATAGTCTAAGAATAATTTAGATTGTTATATGTATTGCCATTTTTTGTTTACTGTTAATGCTCTTTTAGGAATATGTAAGGATGTGCAATTATTGCCATGTTACAGAGTGCAGGACCCATGCCAGTTAACCATCCATCATAGAAGATGATGATGTCCATGACTGCTTCAGGCAGAGTCTGACTCTGAGGATATGGAGCACACCAGAATGATGATGATAATGATGATGAGGGACTAGAACCAGCACATGCCATATTTCCTTCAGACTGACATCATTGGCAAGTTCTGCCATGCCAGGCCAAAGACTTGAGGGACTAAAGCCAAGATGTTGTCAGCCATGTATTCCAGATGCAAATGAAAGATGTCATGGGCACTTTCTTCCAAAACATGGCAGTATTAAGCACACATTTCTACACATATCCTGTACTGCTGGCATGCTTCTAATATGTATCTTGTGATACACTCTTCACAAGTCAGGTTGAATGGGGCTATTTACTATCACTGCACTATGACACATGTTAAAATATGTCATTGTCATTATCACTGTTGCATCATGTTATCATCAGATGCTGTTGTGTCTGTGAGCAGGGTTATGGATATGTAGAAAATGTATTCCTGCACTACATATGTGGCTTACCTCATCTGCATAAAGTGGACAATGCCATTGTTATTTCTGATCCCATCAGCCCTTGTATGTGACAGATATGTCTTGAAGCATTTAGCAGTCTGCCAGTGTAACACAGTTGCTCTGTTGACAATGCTCACTTAACTACATGGAAAGATGATGATGTATACAAGTGTGCTACACTACACCTGCTAAGTTTAATAACATTCCACATGCATACCACTGTACTGCTGTTTTCCTGTGACTACATGCACATGTGTGATATGTGTGCATACTTTCACAGATTGTTGTAGCAATGCTGTTTTTTCTTTGGTATGGCTGTTTACATACACGCCATTTCACTGTATTTGTTCTGTTTCTGAAATTGGTGTGTCATGAAGTCCCATTGCCACTTTTCTCTGGTATGCAATGTTTAATGCTAATTTGTGCATCTTGTAGTTTGCAGTTTTCTTCTAATGTCATAATTTATGCCTCTGGCATTAACATCTACATAGTCTGTCTTGCTACATGGCATTAATGGCAAAGATTGGCATTCCAAATTTTTTTGACATTTCATGATGGCATCATATAAATGGCACAAGTAATGAATAACTGCCTTGTGCTGCCTTAATATTATGACAAACACCACTGTATTGTACCTATAGCTTCTCTTCTGACAGGTGTACACTTTTGCTGCATGTTACACATGTTAACATACATGTGCAGTTTTTCTTCTGTATGCTATGCCTGCATTGCTTTGTATGGATGTGCATTTGTATGCTACTCATATGAACAACACATAGATTGCCTTTTGTAATGAAATATTACGAATGAGCATTTCACATAGATTGCCCTTTGTAATGAAATATTACGAATGAGCATTTCTCCCACAAGTGGTGTGCCACAGTTGAGTATACACAACTCTCCTTTGATCAGTCATATACATTTACATGTACTGTTCTTTTTGATTTTTGTGAGTCTGCCACCTGGTGTCTTGTGTTTGCATGACAGTATATATGGGTATGTGATATTCAACCCTACTTTTGATATGTACCTATGCTAATTGCTACTTACCTGTTGCACATTACTGTGTTGTCTCTGTCATTTGCACATAGACATGTTAATACCCATCACCAATGGACAATGTACATATGTCAGACATTTGCCCTTTGCTGCTTGTATCCTACAGGGGAATTGCAATCCAGCCTGTGTTTGACACACATTCATGTGCAATGTTTTTACTTATATGCTTGTCCTATGTTTTTATGTGCCTGCGTTTTCAGCATGTATTTCCTTAATACTCTAGATATATGTTGTCCATTTCCCTTACCCTCCCCCCTTATAGCTTTTGGTTATATGTTTCACATATACATGGCATATATATGTTAATGTGCACTTTTGTGTAAGTGTACTGGGCTTGTATGACATTCTGCCACCATGCTACGCTGTCATACATAAGTAATGCATATCCACATATTTTGTTGATCACTGTGATGTTTCCATCTGTGTTCATGTTTTACTTGTATGCTGTGCATTTCCCTGCCATGCATTCAATGCAGCCTGGATAACTATATATACATAGGCTTGCATACCTTAATTTATATTGTGTGTATATATGCTGTTTAGTAAGATATCTGCATTACTATGTGGTTTCTACATGACAATTCCATACTGAATTTCAATAATGGAGGTATGTGTGATGAGCCTTCCTGTATGTTTGTCTTGTATGATATCATGGTGTGTCACATATCTACACTGCTTACCATTTATATTGCCTCTGGCATGTAATGTCTACTTTTACATCATGATCCCATTTCTCCTGTCTTACTACATGCTGTGTTTATTTAGAGGTTTATTACACATTCATATTACTCTTTTCCTGCAATGCTGCTGCTTGGCATTGTACTCAGTTGTTTTTTTATTGTATGTAGCATTGGGAGTACTAATCTGACCCTTGCTCGCATGCTCCTACATTTCCTTTGCTGGATTTGGTCAGCCTTGCTGTTGCGTTGCTTACAACTGCATTGCTGCCAGCCTAGTGGATGGTGATGTTTGATGTTCATTGTTTGCTGCAATGCTAGCAAACCCCATTTTGTGTTTTTTGTATTGCATGTTTATCATCAGTCATACTCCTTTTAGTATGACTGTCACAAATAGGAAGCATTTCATCACTGCTTTGTGCATTCTTACTTAATGTATTATTGAGGTAAAACATAGCTGGTATGCATCTCTACCCTGTTTGTTTTATTTTCTTAACTCATGTTGTACAGTTCATATGTGCATTGTCTGTGCACTTCACATCTCCTTTATGTATATTGCCAATCTTTGTCTATTTGTTGTATGTCAGAATCCCCACTTATACCCACCTCCTCTTTCTATGTCTTTTCAATACCTTCTGTTTGCCATAAAAATAAAAATGGGGCCTACTCCCAATATAAAAACGTTTTCCCATACCACTCTGATTTTCCTCTGATCTTTCTATTCAGTCATCTCTCTTGTGTGACTCTCTTCTTCATCTTCACCCCACATGTGCTTTGCTATCACTCTTTTTCCTTGGATGGGTGTTAAATGTGTTCCCCGCACATGTTCCACACCCATTGTTAGTTAAAGTTAGCATTGGCAACATGGCTATGGCTGCCACTTCATTGTAATTAATATGCTTTTATTTCATTTTTTGTAGATTATGACAGATTTCACAAATCATAATGGATGAGTGTGCTTTGCTTTGATATCCACAACATATTGCAGATACTTGTGCTTTTGCAGGGCTATTGCCGATACATATTTTTCTTCTGTTAGTGTTTTCCACATTTTACTGACATTGATTTTGTCTACCTGTCACACATTGCTAATGAAAATATATCGCCTTATGAACAGTTTTTCTTTGGAATACAATGTTACAATACCTGACTGTAGTTGTGGTGACATCACTGGTTATTTGTTGTGTCTGCATTGTGCTGAGATGTGTTCTTTATTATTATTTGACTTACTGCAAATCCTGTGCAGAACTTGGTGCAGTTTGCAAAAGTATGCTTATCTTTGGAATCCCGCCCTAAGTCTGTGACAGTAATATCTGTTTCTGATTTTGGTCCCCCAATATTTTATAGCTTTGTCTTTGATCCTTGGACTAAGAAGTTGGCAAGTATGCAGGGAAGGGGGTTGCAGTGGCTTGAACAATGCATTCTGACAGCAGTGAGTCAAGAAGATATATTCCTTAGTTATTTATGGATTAATTTATTCATTTGATTGCAATCTTCTGAGGTTTAAAGTTACTGTCGTACAAGTGGCTGATGGTCACGAGCGTGTGTGTGTGTGTGTGTGTGTGTGTGAGTGTGTGTGTGTGTGTGTGTGTGTGTGTGTGTGTGTGCGTGCGCATGCTAGTGTGTGTGTGGGTGTGTGTGCATATATATATATATATCTGTGTGTGTGTGTGTGTGTGTGTGTGTGTGTGTGTGTGTGTGTGTGTGTGTGTGTGTGTGTGTGTGTGTGTGTGTGTGCGGGTGTTTCATTTTTCACATCTTTATATGTATTTGTAACTCATGCAATTTTATGTTATCTGTATAAAGATTGTACATGTCTGTATGTAACTGGAGCTTTTCTCCCTGAGCCTCTGCTGAAAATGGGTTATTTCTGACCCAGCTGGACCTTCCCAGTAAACGAACATCAAATAAATAAAGAAACTACAGCCCACACTTCCTTAGTTGTGCTAAAATTCCATTATAATAAGAATGGGAGCTTAGTCAAACACCATTTTGCCTTAGTTTTGTTTTCCTCCATGATACATCCAGAATCGGAATATTGTAAAAAAATCTGTAAGATGGTAACTCAAAGAATCTAGACCTCTATGACTTTTGGGGACCTGGCTGTCCCAAGTCCCCAGCTTAATTCAATTACTTCTTCCACAGTTATTACAACAGAGTCTTGGCCATTTAGTATGTCCAAAATGGACATACACTGGATGGGTGCAAAAAGGACCATTGTGTAAATGGCAGCCATATAACCCATTATCTACTGCTATAGTTCACCTAGGTGTGGCCTTATTGATTGCAGTTAGACATCTGAAATTCAGATAGTACATAAAATGGCTGTAATGAGCGGGTACAGATGCAGTCTGTGGATGAAAATGATAAACACTATTTGTTGTTTGATGTCAGGTGATAGCTATTGATCTGTCATAATACAGCCACAAACCATTCCAATTAGCCTCACCCCTTCATTTGCTACCTGTAGCCCCAGCTTGCTTTGAAGTCACCAGCCAACACTGCTTGGAATTATATACCCTTCAGAGAAGTTAGAGTCCACAGTCCCTTACTTGTGCTAACATTCCATTATAATAAGAATGGGAGCTTAGTCAAAGACCATTTTGCCCTAGTTTTGTTTTCCTTTATGATACATCCAGTTCAGATTTGCTGTCTCTGGGCCCATTTGTTTGTTTGCAGTGGTTGTTTGCTCTGAGCACATGTCCCAAACCATCTTGAATTAGCAGAAGCCTTTCTTTACCTTCATGAGAAGATTGTGCTGATTGGCTGCTGGCTGGTAGAGGTTGGCTGGTCTAGGGCTTGGAGTAAGCACTCATTGGTTCTTTTGAGCTTTTTTTTTTAAGTTGTTTCAGGTTGTATCTTCTGGTATTTAAGCCTTAACTTTGAGAGGATTTCTGACTAGACACACTGAGCTGAGCAAAGGAGGGGCATTAACCACAACTATGACCGGTGATATATAACAATAAGTATCCTGTTTTTTTTTGCTTATTTTACTAGTGTTTGATTATTCTAGCTATTTATATCACTTTTTATTGTCTGCTGCATACTTTTTATTGTATTTTATAGCTGTAAACTAGTCTGCATTGTTGTACTGAAATTGTCTGCCTTACAGGCCTGATAAATAAGGTTTTTACTGTCACACTGTTTATAAAGCTTTTTTAGCTAGTTTCACTGTGTGAAAGGTATTAACTGGAAATTTTCACCATTTGTTAATCATCTGTTTGTTCTGATTTCCTGCCAAGGAGTGTATCATATAACTGTTTTGTTTGCAGTAAAAAGCATTCTCTAGAGTCTCCTTGCTCCTTTAACTGTTTAAAACTTGAATTTAGTGGCTCACTGCTGTTTTTCTGCTGTGATAAACATTTCTGCAGTGTTTTCTGCCTAATATAGTGTAGCTAGTAGCGGTACTATTTCCCAGCATCCCTCCCTGTTGGTGTCTTGTTCTTATACTTGGTGGCTTTGCAGTTGCCTACCCCTACTGTAAATTTGATCTGGGACACTCCTCCCACTCTAGTGTCATTAGTTCATTCTACATAATACAAAGAGGACATTTGAGAAGGCCAACCCACTCAGTTTCTTAACCTTGAATTATCTTCTCTTCCTCCTTTCTCCCTTTCCACTTTATAAAAAAAACACTTTGCTAGAATCTAACATTGCTAGAATCTCCTTGTGCTCTGACTGAGTGTGCTTCTCAAACAATCTGGAAATATAGAGCTGATAAGTATATTTGTTGGTACTTTTTAACTGTTCAGAGTTCTGCACTGTCGTAAGTTTTGCTTGAATGAATTATTTATATATTTGCTGGCATTGTTTTCTGATACTCTAAGTCTCTCCATTTAAAATTTTTCCTAATTTACTGCTTTCTGCACTTGATTTTAGTCATTTTTAATTTAATTGTATTTATTTAAATTGTATTTGTTTTAATATTGCTACACACTTGAGTGTGCTAACTTGCACTCCATTTGAATTGTTTTTACTGCTGTTTTAGCTGATTTTCTGTAAAAAAAAAAGTTCTAAGCTTGTTTCCTACCTTTCCTGTCACTAGTCTAGTCCAGATACAGATTTGCTGCATCCAGGACTGTTTGTAAGCTTCTGAGCCCCCCAAGCCTTTCAGTGTTGGAAAGAAGCCTTCTAGCTTATCCGTGGGAGTGGTAAGCACTAGGTAGCCTATCTACCACAAGAGGAGTGGTTTCTGGCCCAGAAAGTGTGGTTTATTGGCTGTTTGGACAGTTTTTCCATCCCTTTCAACTTTCTGGTTTAAAAACTCACTTTTGCGCTTGTTTCCTGCCTTTCCTGTAACTAGTCTACTCCAGGTACAGATTTGCTGTATCCAGGACTGTTTGTAAGCTTGTAAGCCCCCCAAGCTTTTCTATGTGAAGGGAAGCCTTCTAGCTTATCAGTGGGAGTGGTAAGCACTAGGTAGCCTATCTACCACAAGAAGAGTGGTTTCTGGCCCAGAAATTGTCGTTTATTGGTAGTTTGGGCAGTCGTTCCATCCCTTTTACCCTTCTGGTTTAAAAGTCTGCTTTTGAGCAGGTTTGCCCTTGTTTAAGCTCTGCTCATTGGCACCGAGCTGAAGTAAACTATTATTGGTGCCAGAAAGTCTGCTCTTCAGTTTTTCCCTTAGATCCTGCCAGTTCGTTCTCTCTTGTACTTCAAATAGCCTAATTGCTTTGCGCTTCAACATGTTTTTGTAGCAATTATTATAGCACACCTAAGTGGCATCAGCACTAGTCATTCTTCATGGAAATAGCTCCAGTACTTAGTAGTTATGACTACCCTCCTGGCATGATTAAAGGGCAGTTCCCTGTGCTTTCTCCTATTAACTTGGTGCATTTGGGCATTTTGAGGCAGTGTAGCAACTGTCTCATGTACACAGAAAAACCTCTCCTCTTACCTCCCAACACTCAGATTTGTGAGAGATGCACTTATATCACCAAATTGGAAGTAAGGCACTCTCCAGCCAAGACCGGACTAGCTGGTCAAGAGGAAGAGGTCATCTGCACCACACTACATGGAACACATAGCCCTCTAGAACACTCACTATCACAGCTCTCACATAGAAACAGAAATCACACACCCACCTTCGCTGAGACTCTCAATAGAAATTTACCCAAACAGCAGGGACCTCCAAGACAGAAATGCACTTGACCACCACAACACAGCACAAACCACAGGACACATCTGTGGGACCTGCTCAGTCACAGCTTCACCTCAGGCTTTGTCCCTAGCAAATGTTGCACTGCTACAGTCACCCCTCTCCATAAAGGGGGAGCAACTACAGACCCTGGCAATATTTGCCCGATTACCTGATGAGTCTGATATGTAAAGCTATGGAGCACATCATCATGGACCTGATTAACAAAGATATAGGAAATCTCCAAACTCTGCACCCCACGTAGTTTAACTTTGTGAAAGGGAGATCAAGCCTGCTCAACCTGGTTGACTTCTTTGAGTCAGTTACCAGGGATGTGGATAATGGTAAGGCAGTGCATACAGCCTATCTCTATCTGGCCAAGGCCTTTGATACCATTCCTCACTCGGGAATTATTGATAAACTCACCAAACTAGGCATCAACCCCTATATCTCTTGGTGGGTTGCAAATTGGCTCACAGATGAACACACAGTGTGAAAATAGCAAACTCCAAGTCAGACTGACAACCAGTCAAGAGTGGCATCACACAGGCATCGGTCCTGGATCCTTTCTTGTTCGGCATCTACTTCTCAGAGTTCCAGACCAACACAAAGGGACTCTGGCTGATCAAGTTCACAGAAGACTGCAATCTGGAAGCCATTATTAACTATTCAAGTGATGCAGACATCCTACAAAAAGCCCTCACTGAAATCAATGACTGGTGTCAAAACCATGGACTTAAGCTTAACACCACAAAATGTGTCATCATCCCCTTTGGTAAAATCTCAGTTCCCACTAATTACCACATCAATGGAAGCTCAGAGAACACTGAAGGCATTATAAGAGATCTGAGGACACAGGCTGACAGCAGCCTCTCCTTCTACCACCACATTGCTGCTGTGGTCAGAAAGTCCTTCTATGTGGCACATCTCATTACCAAGGGTTTTGCATCCAGGAAGAAAGAGGTCATCGTCTCTCTCTACTCTTCCCTCATTAGACCAATCATCAAGTATAATGTCCCATTTGGCATATACTTCACTAGACACCTGCAACAGCTGGAGAGGCCACAGAAGTACTTCATGAAGAGGATCCTAGGCATTAAACACATGTCCTACATGGAGAGATTCAAAAGACTCCAGCTATTCTCTGTCTCATATTGCCTACTTAGAGGCAATTTCTGCATGACTTACAAAGCCATGTCTGACCCAACTCTGTTAGAAATGCTACATATAAAGAAATCCCTTTGCACAACATGCTCCAGAGACCTCAACCTCATTACCACAATCAACAGAACATGTTAGAGAGACAGGTTCCTCACCAAGAGACTGCCCATGCTCTGGAATAGACTTCCCATACATGTCAAGCAGAGCACCTTGCTGTCCCTCTTCAAGAGAAATCTTGATGAGTGGATGGGTAATAGAAAGCTCACCCCAGGGATCACTCCAGTGGCTCTACTTGACAGAAGCACTGGGAACTAGCATCGGTTGGCACGATGCCAGGGCACTTCTATGGGCTAGGCTTGTAAAGGCTCCAAGGCCATTAGCCTAGTACACACCTATGAACCTATGAACCTATGAGAGTACTGTGCTACCTATACAGGCGTGAGTGGCAGATAAAGGGGAGGTGAGGGGCTGGCTATAGTCCATGTAGTGAGGTCTGTCATGTCATTCAGGATCAGAGGGATGAAGGAGGAACAGGAGAGGAAAAGTAAGGGTAAGGGGTATAAAACAAGAAGTACGTGACCAGGCAAGACTCATTTTCACAAAGCTCAGTAAAACAAGCAGTGCCTTGTTTCTGTGACTAGTGATGTGGCAGTAGAATGCCGAGGCCTAGCAATGTGTTTGTGAGGTCAGGCATTGCTAGTAGTTACTGATCTTAGTGGTTGGTTTGCCTGTGTGATATTGTGGTAAATTAGATTATGGCAGAGGTAAAAGACCTGCTTCTTTGAAAGATTCATTGTAAAATATCATTGTGTGATGTAGATATTATAAAATAAAGCTGAAATTTTAATCAAGATAATATGAGTGAGTGAAGTGAGGCCTTGAGCCCAGATGAGTAGTTAGCAGTGATGGCTGATCAGTTAATTTCTCCTTGATTAAAATTGCCCTTATTTATTGCTAAAGATTATGCTTTGACTCATTTACTCACTGTTTAATGCTATTGTGTAGGAAAAAAGAATGTTTGGCAAAGATTTGTAAAACTGCATGTAGGTAGGTGAGGACCACTGTGTTGCAACAGAATGAAACATGTATGCACATACAAACATACATGCATATATAAATACATAAGGATAGACAGATAGATGGTGTGTGTTTGTGTGTGTGTGTGTGTGTGTGTGTGTGTGTGTGTGTGTGTGTGTGTGTGTGTGTGTGTGTGAAGCTGTGGACTGGATTCCAAAACAAATTTGCAAACAGTGCAGCATTGCGAAGGAATACTTCAAAGCACCAGCTGCAGACACAATTTCAGAAGACACGCTAGAATCAGTCTGAGTGATTATCTATTTTCTGCATGATAATTACAGACTCAGCACGTGCCCGTCATATTCTAAAACACACTGTGTGCTGCCAACACAACTAAAATGTGACAAAGTGCTTTACCGACTATATTTCTGAAACCCTTGGTGAAGGCCATAAACTCAACAAAAGAAAGCCGTCTCTGAAGGAAATCTGCCAAATCTGTATCATTACTGAAAAGTAAAACAGAATGCAACCTCCAGTGAATGAAATAGAACAAGCTGCAGTACTTTTATTTATTTATTTATTTGCAGTTGGTTTACCAGGATAGGAAGATATGGTATTGTGTCCCAGAAGGCAGCCAGCTAGACGCCAAGCCAAACTACAACTAAGCTTATTGTCAGAACAGGAAATAATCATCAGGTACTGTTTAGCCAAACAATTGATGCCAGTTGTTTTTCACATGTGCGCCCCCCACATGTCTGTGCATAAATTGCAAGGCAACCCCATATCTTTCAAAACCAAAGTCTGTCTGAGCCTCTGTATACTGGCACCTGAGACATTCCAATGGCATATGGGAGATGCTGTAGGAGTGTCTCAGAGAGTTGCAAGTCTCATCCTCTAACAATTCTTGGCCGCAAAGTGCACCAAGGTAGATGAATATATTCACTTCATATATGCACCAGTTCTACAACATCGCCAACTTCCCCCATGTCCTTGGTACAAAAGACTGCACCCGCATCCTTATTAAAACTCCCATGGAAAACTGAAGCAGAAAGGTACATAAATAGAAAGGGTAATCTGAACTGTCAGATTGTGTGCTTAGCAGATGGCAACATAAAGAATATCATGATGACACGTCCTAGTGGTGTCCATGATGCTGCTATATGGAGGGAGTGTTCTTTTCAACATGGCAAAACACTTAAAAGACTACTACTGGTAAGTACAAGAACACAGCTGGGTATAAGCAAAATCCAACCCTGTCAACAGTATGTGTGATGACAACTTATGTGTTATCTCACCTCACCAACAGGTGACTGAATATCCACTCAAGCCATGACTAATGACACCATGCACAGTCTCATACAACACTGCTAAGGAGATATACAATAGAGCACATGCTGCAACAAGAAACACTACTGAGTGTGTGTTTGGCATGCTGAAAGTCAGCTTCAGATGTCTGGACACATCTGGGACTGCACTGCAATACACATCTGAAAAGGCAGCACAGATGATTACTGTATAGGCCATGCAACATAACATATTAATAACCACACATGGTAGTTTGCCTGCCACAGGTGTGGGTGTCAAATGAGGATCAGAAGGCCAAACAGGGGAGAAGAAACAGGTATAGGCAGCTGAGGATGGGGCCACAAGTCCTAGCTTAGGCAACACGGTAGCGTCTTACACATACCTTTGAGTCATGACAACCACACATACAGAAGTACACAGAGAAAATATCAATGTTCATGTATTGCCACCATCAGCAGCACAGATTGCATCTAATAGAAATGACCCACTGGATGTACAAATTGAGCATCACACATAACATAATATAATCATAACATTTAACAGTATGAACATATGCAAAACAATAATGAGAGGAACCATTAAATTAGGCCACAAGTGACATGGGTATGGATGTAGAGTCATAGTGGTACATGGGTGAATGGCAGACAAGAGAAATTGTAATGTAAACCCCATCCCCATCTGCCCCCTATCAAATCATGCAAACATGAAAGGAAGTCATCAATATTGCATTAATGTCATCAATATCATTATTAACATATGTCAGTGTAAAAGAGGGAATAATTATCAATGAGGGAATGTAGTCACCTAAGTCAGTAAAAATAACAGAATCCCATAGCATCAGACATCACAACAATGACATACAGATGAAATCATCTGTAGTTTGCATAGCATTCATCAACACCACGGGGTCAGAATGACACTACAGGACACACATTGAATCAACTGTCACTGTTACTCAAGCACAGTCTAGGGCATCCACACTGGCAGCTCACATCATGGTCCTGGCTGCCTCTGCTATATCTGGAACACTCAGCCCATGTTGCTCTACTGAGGAGCTTGATGTGGTGACATCAGCATGTGGAGACACAGTGTGGGAAGAACCATGATGGAAATTTGACTGTCTGGTCATGACTGCTAGGCTCACAGTCAATTGGGTGACAGCAAATGTGTGTGCATGTTGCAGCACAGACATCAATGTCTGATGGGCAAATGCTGGTCTAAAGAGAGGGGGCTTGCAGCTCTTATGTCGTAATGGGCTAAGCACAGTGGGTCTATATTATAACATCGAAATCTACAAAGATCGAATGTTATAATATAGAACCCTAAACATCGAAATCCGCAAACATCGAACAGTCAGAATAGCGATTTTTTTTCCCAGGGAAAAAAATCGCTATTCCGAGAAACATACACACAACACAAACACACACAAAAAACAGCAATCCACACACATACACTTAAAATCCTACACCTAAATTAAATTTTACATACACTACTAGCTATCCACTTACCTTAACCTGACCCTAACCCTAAGGTCCGTCACTATCGCACACTCACCTCACCCGTGTCCTAACCCTAACCTTAACTCACCTAACCCGCCCCCTAACCCTAACCTACACACAATCGCACACTTACCTGAACCCAACCCGTAACGCTCCAACATATCGAATGCTGAAAACAGCGAAGCCACAGCAATGGCCCACCAAATTCTTTCTCTGGGAAAGAATTCAGTGTCCTGCACCTTTGCTGTTTTCAGCATTCAACAAAACTGGTTCGATATTAAAACATTTGAACTTTATAAAATTTGATGTTATAATATAGACCCAGCACAGTAAGGGTATGTAACACCTAGTTAGTACTATGGCACTGCTGCAGAACTGCTGTAACCAGACTTTCAATGGAGTGCGCCACAGATAACATACTGTCATGATGTGCAGCCACTGCCACCATGACCTCCCCACGTCCACGTTTCTGACCTTCATGCAACACACACAGCTGGCAGGCAACATGATCTGAGTCACAGGCAAGTGCATGAATGTCAGATGGATGATGTCACTAGAAACATTCATTTAGCTGCAGGTGTAACCAGACACCCTCTAACATGTGCCCATGCGCACCTGCTACATGTCTATGTGTAATGCGCCAGACAGTATCACTTTGCTGTGAGGGAAAATCAACACCACAAACAGGCTCTACATGGGGCAGTAGTACACAGGCATCATCCTGTTGAACATCTAATGTCCCCACATCATCAGAATGGCTGGACATGTTTTCATCCATGTCTGAGACTACAGCATGACCCTCACTGTTCTCACCATTTGGGCCAGACTCTATCACCAAATCTGTGTCAGTTTAATTTCTCCAAGTCTTTTTGGGTTTTAATACCATGACAAGAATGAAGCCCATTCCTAAGTCAAAATATGATTAAAGTTCATGAAATTAGTATTGTTTCAATCTTTGATATTAGTCAAAAGTGCTCTTTGCAGCACCAGCAATGTACCCAGAACTGACTCTTTCTACAATTCATTTGGAGTTATATGTATCGGTAGCATATCTAAATAAGACTGTAAATTCTTTGTTATGAGACCATTGCTCCTTCTACCATCAGAACTGTCTGGGTAGCCTTCTTCCACATTGCCCTTGTTTCTGCCTGCAAATCCTGGTATTTTATGACTCTCTCTCTCTCTCTCTCTCTCTCTCTCTCTCTCTCTCTCTCTCTCTCTCTCTCTCTCTCTCTCTCTCTCTCTGTCTAAACATAAGACACTGTAATCACTAGGTGTAGCAATTTCAATGATCAATGCTACTTATGGCTTCCTTTCTTGGATAACAATATCTGGTTTTCTCACATTTATTCTTTGAACTGTTGGCAATGAGTAATCCCATGTGATATAAACTTTATCATTCTCTATAATGCATTGTGGCTCGTGTTTTCAATGCTTTTCAGCTACTTCATATTGCAATATTTGCATAATCCCCAGTGCAACAATCTTGCCACATTATTATGCCTTTCAGTATGCAGGCCCTCTACCATTAGTGTATCACACCCAGCAACAAAATGTGCGACTGTTTCCAATTCTGTTTTACAGAACCTGCACTTATAGGGTCATATGTACATAGGTAAGTACTAGGCTATCTGCCCGAGGGCATCTATAAGCCTAGCCAGAATGTGTTGGCTTTTGCCATCCCCTTAGATTAGTTCCCTGTGCCTCTGTCCAGCAGAGCCATTAGTTACCTGTGCCTCTGTCCAGCAGAGCCACTGCAGTGATCCCCGGGGGTAAATTTTCTGTTTCCCATCCACTCGTCAAGGTTTCTCTTGAAGAGTGTTAGTGAGGGACTCTGCCTAATGTAGATTGGAATCCTGTTCCAAAGCATGGGTTGTCTCAGGTACAGGAATCTATCCCTCCAGCATGTCCTATTTACCGTTGTGGTGAAGTTTAGATCCCTTGAGCATGTGGCTCTTGGAATTTGTTTTGTTTAGGTGGAGCATGTCCATCAATTCTGGGTTGGACATGGCCTTGTATGTCAGGCAGAGATCACCTCTGAGTAAGCGGTATGCAACCGAGTACAGCTGGAGTTTCTTTAGTCAGGCTGCATAGGGCATCTGTTTGAGGCCAGTAATCCTCTTGGTGAGGTACTTCTGTGGTCTTTTCAGCTATTGCAGGTGTCTTGTAAGGTACATCCCAAATGGGGCATTGTACTATATGATGGGTCTGATGAGTGATGAGTAGAGGAGCAAAGTAACCTCTTTTGTTCTAGATGCAAACCATTTTGTGATTAGGTGGGCTACATAGAAGGATTTTCTAACCACCTTGGCAATATGATTATCAAAGGAGAGATTACTATCTACTTGGGTCCCCAGATCCCTTATTACATTTTCTGTATTTAGGGGACTACCTCATATGTGGTAGTTCACGGGTACTTTGTTTTTTCCAAAGGGGATGACTATGCACTTTTTGGCATTTAGCTTGAGGCCATGATTTTGACACCAGGTATCCATCTCAGTGAGACACTTCTGGAGGATGTCTGTCTCAGCCGAAGAGTCAATTATGGCCCCCAGTTTGCAGTCATCTGTGAACTTGGTCAGCCATAGTCCTCCTGTGCTTGTCTGTACCTCTGAGAAGTATATACCGAACAGGAGGGGTCCCAGGACTGAGCCCTGGGGGATGACACATGTAACCAGTTTAGAGTCGGACCTAGAGTCTGCAACTCTCACCATGTGGGTTCTATCCATGAGCCAACTGGCAACCCATCTTGTGACATAGGGGTTTATGTTCAGGCTGGTGAGCTTGTCTAAAATACCAGAATGGGGAATGGTGTCGAAAGCCTTTGCGAGGTCTAGGTAGGCTGTTTGGATCTCCTTTTTCCTCATTTAAAGCCTTGGCAACTGTCTCAAAGAAGTCCACCAGGTTTAGGAGGCATGATCTGCCCTTAACAAAGCCAAACTGGGTTGTGTCCAATGTTTGGAGGTTCCCAATGTCTCTGTTAATGAGTTCCATGATGATGCGCTCCATAGCCTTGCAGACCAGGCTAGTCAGGCTGATAGTTCCCGGGGTCCGTTGTGGCTCCACCTTTGTGGATCAGGATAACTGTTGCTGTGCACCACTCTGTGGATATGTAACCTGTAAAGAGGATGAGTTTGAACAGTGTGTTTAGGTTCATAGGTTCATAGGTAGGTACTAGGCTATCGGCCCAAGGGCCTACGTAAGCCTAGCCAACAAAGTTCCCAGGCTTACACCACCCAAGAAAGTTATTTTCCTGTGCCACTGTTGAGCAGAGACACAGAAGTGATCCCTGGGATGTATTTCCTATTTCCCATCCACTCATCAAGATTTTTCTTGAAGAGTGAGGGTTAGTTCATTTTGGAGCTCGTGTAAGACACAGCCTGGGACACCGTCCAGTCCCATTGAAGCTGTGTTTTTGGCTTTGGATAGGGCTGTTTTAACCTGTGTGTCAGTGATTGCCGGGGCTCTACATTCGTCTGGTATGGCTATGGGCTCTTTAGGGGGTGAGAGGGGGGTGATGTATGCACCAAACCTGCCTGCCAAAATGTTGGCAATATCAGTCGGTTCAGTGTATTTTGTGCCATTCTGCACGAACTCAGAGCAGATCTGAGAATTTCCACTTAGGTTCTTGACATAGCTGAAGAACGCTTTGTGGATATCTTTGGAGTCCTTGGCAATTTTTCTTTCGAAGCTAGCCTTGGTTGATTTTATGAGGGATCGTAGGTTCTTGCTGATACGGATCAGGGATGTCTTTCCTTCTTAGGATTTTACTCTTTTCTGTACTAGTTTCCTCCATCTATTGTATAGCTTGTTTATAGCAGGGGTCTGCCAGACTGGTTTCCTTTTCTTGGAGGAGTGAGTCTTGGCTTTGCTTGGGATAGCATGATACATGCATTCTTGCAGGTGCTCATACAGTGCCTTTGTAAGGGATTCAGCAGCTTGGACAGTGTTGCCCTTTAGCATGGGAGCTGTGAAACTTTCCACCTCTGTCTTGAGTAATGTGAAGTTTGCTTTTGAAATGTTTTTCATGGTGGTTTCCTTGATTGGGTTTGAGGGCAGAATGTGGATATCCAGAGTGATTAGTCTATGGTCTGATCCAACCAGAGAGGGGTTGACCTCCAGTGTGGAACACCAGTCGCCCATGTTGGTAATGACCTTGTCCAATATGTTGTCACCTCTAGTGGGGGTGTTGACCAGTTGATCCAGGGTGTTTGAGTTTATAAATTCTAGGAAGCATTGGGCAAGGGAGTTAGTACTTGAGTAGTTCTCCCAGTTAATGTTTGGGTAATTGAAATAACCCAATATTAGGGTGTTTAGTAGGACCTTCATATTTTCCAGTGTCTCCAGAAATGTGGAATGGGCGTCCTGAGTCATGGTGGGTGATCTGTAGCAAGTTACAATTTGAATTGCAGTTTTGCCCATTGTTAGTTGTACATGGATGATCTCTGAGGCATCGTGCTGCACCACTAACCTGGAGGTGTGGGTATCCTTGATGAATATGGATACACCCCTGCCTTTTATGTTTTGGTCCGGGTTCTGTGGCCGAAAAGTATGGTATGAGCTTATAGCATGGTAGTGCTCGGTTGCTCTCTGAAGCCTTAAACCAGGTTTCTGTTACTGCACAGATATCAATGGTTTTCCATACTGAGGAGTGCCTTGAGTGCATGCATTTTGAGGTTTAGACTTCTGGCGTTGAGTAGCATTACCCTCAGTTTTTGGTTACCTGTGCTATTTATGTTCATGGGTTTATCTTTTGAGCCTTGCCTAAAAAAGGCACTATGGGGGCAGCAAAAGCCTTGGTCAGTATTCAAAAGCCTAAGGATGACAGGTGCAAGCCATCTCTTGTGAAGCAATGTGACTTTTTGAGCATGTCATCCCAGGTGGACAGATACTGCATCCCTTTTGAATGACACCAGAAACTTAGCCAATTGTTGAAATTGATAATTTTTTTCTTTATACTGTGGCATCATTCTTGGTGAGGGCAGGATGCTACTCAGAGTCAGGGTTATACTGGCCTGGGCTACATAATCAGAGAGCTCTTCCATGTCTCTTTTCATGTATTCCAGGGAGGTACATCTCAGGTCATTCACACCAACATGGACGATGACAGAGTCGTATTTGTACTTGTTCTGGAGCGACCTGAGTGCTTGTGTTGTGTGGTAGATCCTGGCACCTGACAGGCAGCTAATTGTAACCTTCTACTTGTCTAGCCTAGTTAGTGGGACATCAGTGTGCCTGACTATAGAGTCACCTATTACTAGTGTGTTGGGTATGTTATTTTGTCTTAAGGGCTGTGATTGCATGGCACACTGATTATGTGAAGTATGTGTTTCATGGTTTGTGATGGGGTATGGAGGTTGCTTGGATGTCTGCTTTGGAGGTCTCTGTTGCTTTTGCAGATTTTTATTTAGAGCCTCCGAGTATGTTTTTGTGTATTTATATGTGTTATCTGCCGGTGTTGGTTTAATAGGTCTATGTGAGACTGGTGGTATGTTGCAAGTATTTCACTTCTCCTCTTGACTGTCAGTTCCAGTCTTGGGTTGAGAGAGCTTTGCCTCCAGTTTGGCTGTATAATTGCATCTCTCACATATATTAGTGTTTGGTAGTAGGAGGAGAGGGTTGTCTGTGTTACATGAGGCAGTTGTAACCTTGCCTCAAAATGCCCAGATTCACCAGTTGGACTGGAGAGTGCACCTGAAACTGCCTTTTGGACATGCCTGAATAGGTAAAGTGAGCTGTTTTACTGATTGGCTGGTAGGGACGAATAGAGAGCCTTGTCCTTCTGGACAGTATAGGGGGGGGTCTAGTGCTAGGGTTAATTAGTACTTGCTATGCGTTTTGAGCAAGTGCTGAGCTGTGAAATGAATGGTTTGAGTGCTTAAGTTGAAAGTTTGTCTAGTTCCAAGGGAAAAATTGAAAAGTAGACTTCGTGGAGCCAGGAATAGTTTAACCCTAGCTAACCAGCGCTGCCCGGTAAGCAAACTCACGCATATTTATAGCAAGAAAATGAAAGAGATAGAAATTAGCCCAAAATGGCCAATAAACTACTAACTTCTGGGCTAAAACCACTCCTCCAGGGACAGATAGACTGCTCAAAGCTCCCCTCTCTCACAGGTGAACAGAGAAACTTCCTTCTATCCAAGTAAGGTATGGGCAACACAGAAACTTGTAACACAGCCCTGAATTCAGGAATAACCTGAAAACTGGACTATACTAGTTCAGAAAGGCGGGAAACAAGTATATATATATATATATATATATATATATATATATATATATATATATATATATATATATATTTTTTTTTTTTTTTTCAGAAAATAAAGCAGATACAATCAAAAAAACCTTTAAATGCACAGAAATGGCTATCGCACTTTAGTGTGTAACCTACAACAGTTAAACATTATTTAAACTCAAACAACTTAGTTCAAGTGCAGGCAGCAAATAAGTACAATATGTAGCAGAAACAAGCTTTTTAAATCACAGAAATGCTAAAAAATTGGCGTTGTAGGCGGACTAAGTTAAAGACAGCAAGAAAATGCAGAAAAATTATACTTAATCACTAATCACTCCAAAGTCTCTCTTTTGTCTTTCTGCTGCTGTAGAACTCTACAGGACACCTGGCAGGCATTTGCTGAGCTGAATACAAGTGCAAAAAACATGCAAATGCATTTCTCCCAGGCTGCTAATATTAGCCTTTCATCTTTGGGTCTAAATTCACCTCTCCTTAACCATTCCTGCATCAGATCTTGATTGGCATGAGAGTGTTTGAGGAGTTTCCTGTACTTGCAACTATATCTATACCTTTTCCGCATTTCTTGCCTTCTCATCTGATCCTGCTTATATTCTGTCTTTTGTTTTTTGGCACATTCTGTTGCTGCTTGACTTGTATCTACTTCTGGTTTGGTTTCCATCCCTGCTTGACACCAATATGATTCTGCTAAACTAAGCAAGGAAGTCATCTTAGATTTATTCTCTTCATGTTTCAAAACTTTCAATACATTTGCATCTGGTGAGGTCAGGAGATATACATACAGTCCTCAATTGCAGATCTATACATGTAATCAGTTTTGAGAAGGCCCACACCTCCTTCAGAATGATGGATAAATATTCTTGGTATATACTAATTTTTATATATCATTTGATAAGCATGAAGCACTTTTCTTGATTTCTTGCCAAACTGATTCAATACCTTTTTAGTCAAGTCAATTACTCCAAAACTGTAAGTTAGAACAGGAAGAGCAAATTGGTTTATAGATTGGACTTTATTCCTGATTCAGTATTAATTTTAGTCTTCTAAAATACTCCTTACTGAGTTTTGTTCACATTTCCTCATATTTTATTGTCAATCATTCATGCACTCCCCCTTGTTCAAGTTCCTTCATATCACATTTCTGTAAGCACTCCTTTATGCATGAATGTGGGATGTTGTCAAATGCTTTTTTGTAATCTATCCATGCCAGATTTACATTCTTCCCCTTTTTACAATTCTCCATTATGACTTTATTTAACAACAAATGATCCTTTGTTCCATATGACTTTCATTTGTCACCCTTTTGTTCTATTGCCATAATCACATTTTCTTCCAAATGATTATAAACTCTATCAGAATCAATTCCATTATATAGTTTATACATCATCAGAAAACAAGTTAATGGTGTGTAGTTTTTAGGATAGCATACAGGTTCACTATTAAGGAGGAGTATAATTTTTCCTACTGTTAACCAGGTTTGGTGTCTGTTCAGGTTGTACATATAAGTAGTTCGTACTCAGGGCTAAATCTTCACGTAAAAATGATAATACTTTTAGCCATAAGTTACGTACTGCATCTGGGCCTGCATCTTTCCAGTTAGGAGCTTTTCTTAATTTTGTTTCATTTCCTCTGGCTTTTACTTCATCCCATTTTATATCCTGTATATTTGAGCTTCTTACTGTTTCTTTTACTTCTTCTATCCATTCATCATCTTTGTTATGTTTCACAGGGTCTTCATAGATATCTCTCAAAAATGGGTCTAGTTCTTCTTTTTTGATGGTGTTTCTATTCCTTTTGCTTTATTTTCCAATTCTCTATAAAACTTTTTGGGTCATCGGTGAATTGCTTATTTTGATCCACATGGCTATCGCCATCTGTGCCAGACTGTAGCACCAAATCTGTGTCCTGTATGCCACAGGCTATGCTACCATAGTGAGGCACATTACATCCCACCTTGGGTTCAATGTACAGATTACTGGAGGAGGCAGGCAGTGAACATGCTACAAGAGAGACAGAGGACACAGGTCAGATACAGTGACATAAATTACATGGTGCCACTCAGTATTGACATATGGGACAAATATATGACTACGATGTTAGTGAGGCTAAGGACTTACCAGGAGGTTGTTGTGTCCATGCAACTCTCACTGAACCTATATAACAGGGAGATGACCTTTACATTACATATGCAACATATATGACATATCTGAGTAATAAAATAACACCACCTGATATGTCCTCATGGAAATCTACCACTGGAGATGAGGGCTGAAATTTAAAGCAAACAAATCAAGACAGTATTAGTAAGCACATGCTCACCATCACATACCATTCCAATGGAAGTATAACACAAAGTAGGTAATTGTCAATGCTGACGTGCAGATGGCAGCTGTCCTTTGCAGGTATAGAAGGACACAGTATTAATAGAGGGCAGTAATAGGAGTATCAAGACTGACATGTATGAAACAAAGGAGATGTCATACCAGGTATATCCTCCCTATGTGGTAAGTTTCTCATCTGTTGTACTGCGGATCCTGTAATAGGAAAAAACAAGAAATGCATAACATGAGGTTATGCAACACAGTCATGAATGCAGGCAGAGGTGCATGATGACATATAGACCACACTAACAGGATATGGAGACACTCACTTGACATACAGTGCACATGTTGTCCAGATGTACCTGTGTACAGAAAACAGTTACATGAATATCATGCATCACAGGTATGCTACATAGTGCTGCAGTTTATAAACATGGTGGAAAGCCATACCTGGTCTATCTGTAGGTGCACCTGAATGGCCCATGTCTCATGATGATGTATCTGTAGGTAACAATGGCAGGGATACATCAACGTGTCAGCATACATCACTGTCATGAAAAATGACAGAGACAATAACAGCTACCGGTCATAGTACCAGTATATGGCAACACTCACCTGACATGTGTTGCTGCTGTGCAGATGTGGATGGACCTGTGTAAATGAATAAAGACAGCCTTATATGTGTTGCTGGAAGTGTTATGTATGTACTGCATTTGTACAATAACATGCCATTACACTTACATTGGGTATCATCAGCATGTGTGCGCCCATGTTCATGGCGTTGTTCTGATATTAAAACACAAAAATAACTATACATGAATATGCATGAAGCAATGATATGTAATGAGGTAGTGTATATGCAAAAATTTCTGAAAACTATGACATACATGTATGTCCTGTAACACCTAGTTTTTTTATCTCCACTGGATATACAGCAATCACACCTGGTGTTAGGCAGAGATGCCAGAAGCACTGTTTACTCATCCTGGGGAGTCAATGGCGAGCCACTACTTATGGCATTTCTCAACCTCTCATACCGGTGTATGCTGTTGGCTAAATGAAGGATCATGTCAGATTAGCACTGCTGACAGCCCTCCTGAATCTACTGTGACCTCCCACAGCATGTATCATGTTCACATCTGTCCACACTTAATTCCTCTGCACAGTATTTCCTGCCGGTCCAAGGAAACTGCGTCCATGCTGATGCAGAGCATCAATGATGGTGTCATTTTCTCGAGGAACAGAACCTGTCACCTCTAATTTGGTTTGTTATCTGGAAGACAGTGATATGCACATGGTATAATTTATATGTGGATTCATATATGGACATGATAACATAGCAAGCATATGTCAATTGACTTGCTTTCCATTCATGTGCAGTGCAAAGCTATATAAAATAGTACCTGTCATGTATAGTACTGTTACATATAAAAGAACATAAGTGATATAAAAACTTCTGAACATGTAACACATGGAACAACATCATCACCTCTGATGTCTATAGAGGTCATATGTGGAATTTGAACCCATTGCAGTAGACATCACAACAATGAAAGGGCAATCACACAACTGTTGTACTACAAGCATAGTATGATATGAATGGACTTCACACATTAGCATGCACATCATAACATAATGGCTATGTGTAAACTGATAATGTTGGATGGCTGTCATGTACAACCACAGTACCGATTGTACCAGCTACTAAAACCCTTGGAAAGGCTCATTATCCATAGACATACCACAGAAAGTAAAAGGTAACCAGACATAAACACAGACATATTTTATTCCAGCACTATTTATAGTACATGTATTACTAAGCATCAATAAATATCTATATCGTAATCAGTAAGCATGCAATGTACAGATACATTTGGAACACAGCGGTTTCAATGTACAGAGCCACTAGCAATACATACAGATGTATTGTCTGTCCATCCATGTGTATTGCTCACTGGGGCTCTTTTCATAAAAGTGCATATGTGGAATCCCTGCTTGTCAGTGATACAGATGCACCCACCTGTATGCATACAGGTCAGTTCTACACCCCTCCAGTATGTCACAGACATTTTGCCATATAAGTGATTGTCAATGTGTATAAATGGATTTATAAGGAGTAATAGTAACAGGTCTGTAATAAGAGCAATATATTCCACCACAGCAGTGCCAGCAGGTGCCACATTACCTTTGAAGCTACCTGTAAGTCAATTATACTTTAAAGTAAGACCAGCTATGTGCACACAGCTTTTAAGTATCATTACAGCCATGCATAATTAAGCATAATTAATGAGGTTCATTATCATTCAATGTTTTGGAATCCCATTTGCACAAATCCATGTCTTCTTCTTCTTTTGGATTTTCCTGGTTAGGGGTCACCACAGCAGATCACCTGTCCACTCATGATTGGCAGTGGAGTTTGTATGGTGTATTGTTGCCAGCCCAGTGCCCAACTTTCCACAGAAGGCACACACACCCATGCACTCATGCCTAGGGCCAATTTAGAGTGTCCAATCCACCTACAGCATGTCTTTGGGATGTGGGAGGAAACCAGAGCACCTGGAGGAAACCCACGTGACCACAGGGAGGACATGCAGACCCCACACAGAAGGCAACCCAGCCAAGGATTGAACCAGAGAACCTCTTGCTGTGAGGCAGCAATGCTAACTGCTACACCACGCCGGCCACCCATTTGAACAAATCCATGTAAGTTCTTGAAATTCGCTGCATTAAACAACAACTCAGTGTAATGGGAAGGTGCTCCATGCAACTGCCCAATAGGTATTGTTAAACAGGACCATCTGTATCATGTGCCCGCTACTGTCCAATGATCTGATAACATCCTATAAGTGCCACTTTTAAAATGTGATTTTGATACATTTACTGCTCATTACATTGCTACCTGCGAACTGAGTGGGACCTCAGCAAGCACTTTTCTGAGCTATTTTTTTCTGAACTGTATCAACAAGATGGGTGCTGTGAGGAGGCTTTGGCATATCCAGGCACTGAGCTGGACTGAGGAGAAGACCACCTAGATGCTTACCATCTGCAGTGGGCTTGAGCAACGTATGAGAGGATGGTCCAGGAAATTTGCGATGATCAAAATATGGAACTATATTGTAAGGGAGCACTGGAAAGGGATCTACTGTACTGGAGTGCAGGTTCACCACTGCTACAAGGACCTGCATCAGAGGGATCTTCACCATAGGGTCGCAGAGGTGCAGAGATAGCCTGCAGATGCCTACAGTAAGTCTCATAATACCCAGTCTATTCTTATAGACATCACACATACAGCTGTGATTCATATGTCCTAAATATTTCATTTGGCGTCATTATTAACTGTTTTTCTCACTTAGCTTATATAGTTAAGAAATTTGTTACTCCTCCTCATGTGTGAGTTCAATTTCCATTGTAGGTATTTCTTAAATAATGTTTGCTATGTAAGTGCTATTGACCGTAAGACCTATGTTTGTTTGGTAACTTATACAGTGCATCTTTTTACACATCCAGCATGGTTGCATTACCCTGATGCCTATAATGCCTAAGCCATGGATGATTATGCATTTCTCCATTATCCATAATACTCTGAGACCATTACACAGTATACTTCTGTATGTGTGAATGCTGAGATATACAGCCCTACATTATTCCTTTCATCTTTAGAAAATGCACATTATCGTTAAATACATGTTTGTTGTACACATAGTCATGAATGTAACAGCACTGCAGATTGGTGTGTCTATCCGTAAAAGTATCTATGCAGGCAGTTAGAAGAACAAGAAAAATAAATGATCAGCAAAGCAAGGCATCTCCAGTTGGGTCACTATAGTTTATTTCATCGTGTAGCTGACTGACAAAGTTTACTAGTGAGTACAGCACTTTATATACTGTTTTGACAGATGCAGTCTTGCCTCTTTAGACATACACTGTGTCCTAATCTGGTCATGCATTTTATTTTAAGATTATTACTACAACAGTTTTCCTTTTCTGTAACAAATACAGAGCAAGCATTTTTTGCTTCAGCTTGCTTTGTCATCAAATGATCATACTTCTTAACTGTCTAACATTTCTAATGAGAAAGACTATTCATTATTGTTACAGCTGCAGGTCATACTTACATTATTATAACTGTTGAATAATTCAGAATTAATGAAAGTTTGCAACTTACGAAGTAATATAATGCAAAAGCATAATAAAAATGTCATATAAAAATCTGCAGCGTGTATATGTAAGGCACATCTGCTCCTGTCATTCATTCTATAGACAACGTATGAAATAGAATAATATACATTTTCTTATTTTTTGATGTTTATAGCATATACGTACATTTTACAGAACATGTATTTTACATTTTGTTTATTCTTTACACATATAGTTTAGGAATGCTTTGATAGAAATAGAAAAGTACTGATTAATACGTTTCTGCATATTTATATGAGCACTGCATGTTTATATGAGCAATGTTTATACAGTGAATGGCTCTAATAGAAGAGCCATTCACTGCTTCAGATCCCAGTACTATAACACTATCAGATGGTGGAATTTGTAAAACTTAATGTAGTCTGACTGTTACATATCTCTGTTGTGTGGGTAGCATTAAGGTCTATAGTGCTTAAGTGTTGGATGGGTATGTATTCCTCCATTATCTGCAGGAAAACAGATACATGCAACAGTAATTTTATATGGATTGTGCTGTCTCTTAGTTCAGCCTGTTAAGCAAGAGACCAACATACATCTATTATGTATTCATGCGGGTTCAAATCCCTGTATGGAGTAGCTTAGATTGCCTTTTGATATATCTGCATTAATGTTTTGAAACTGATTGTAGGGAGATACCTGCTTGTTCATGTGTATAGTTAGTTTGTAGATGTGTACACCTTTAGAGTTTGCCAGATTGCAACAAATATCTACATTATCTGGAAATTTTATGGAAACAGCATAGCTATGTCAATATAGCTGGATGTGTAAGGCATTAACCATAGAGGTATACATCACCTGTACATTTGCAACATAACTCTCAACCAATCAGGAATACATTTCAACATAATCAGGGACTAATCCAGAAATACTTATTGACAATCAAGGACACATTCTGTATATTTGCACAATTAATGCATGACAGTGACAGAACACAGGAATGTGAAATAATATACATTTGCCAAAGTTAAGGTAGTCTATATTTCCACTTATTGTCATTATTTATTAAGTACAATTCATCACCTTTCTGCTAGTATTAGGAGAGACTAAGAGGGACAGAGCTACACTGAGTCACAATCAGAGACATCCCCGAATATCAGGGGCATTTGGGATGTATGATTTTGTACCTCACAACACATCCTAGTTAGACATTCCTGCCCTCCTACCTAATATGCATTTTGATGAATGACATACTGATGATGAAGTCCTGTGTATTCATCTATTAACTGCAGCTACATGTTTTGTTGCACTGTCTTAGACTCTGAGATATGAAATGTTGCTATTGTGTAGTATTTATAATGCAGCGAGTGAACACGACTCGACCCAAGAAAAAGTATTTTAATAACAAAGCTCTCCACAGACTAGTAAATCCAATATGTTAATAGGTTAAGCGCTTTCATCTGTACAAGCAGACTTCGTCAGAACAGATAAAACAGTTAATGCACTTCAATTTAAAAGGTTTTTGGTGCCAAAATGTTCTTTGCTCAGATTTAAAGTGCTAGTGCAACATTGTAACAAAACTATGTAACTAATCGTACTAATGTTAAATTCATTACATTTCATTACATTTTATCAACGGGTGTGAACTATTACCCTAAAACTACATTACACTACATTACACTAATATATTTATAATAAGCATTATGTTAATAATAAACAACTAATATCATAAAAAACTATATAATAACCTTTAAAAACCTTACAAAACAATATTGTTAATAGTACATAAAATTGATATAATGTGTGTAGTATATGAAATCCCCCATTTCACCCAATTATATCAGGAAGTAAATCAAAGACTTTTCAAATCGGGGTGATTATAGATAGATGGGTCAAGCCGATCTAGGCTAATATATTACATCTTATTAAGGATTCTTGAATGTTTTTGGCCCATCTCACCCCCAGTATTTGGAAAAGAAATTTAATATATATTACTATTGATGTAATCAATTTATTTTCTTGTATTCCCAAACAACAGGGAATGGAAGATTTATGCAATAGTTTGAGAAAATACTCTCACATGAGTTGAGATCGTATTAATTTAATTATGGACATGATGGGCTTAGTTTTAGAACACGATTTTATTTATTTTGAGGGGGAATATTACAAACAAACCAAGGGTGTGGCTATGGGGGCCTCTTGTGCCCTCATATTCGCAAACTTGGTTATGCTTGAATGGGAAAACCAGTATTTATTCAGTAGTGACTATTATAAATATATATTGTACTACACAAGATTTCTGGATGATATTTTTGTATTGTGGAATGGGCCAGTAGAAATTATTAATGATTTTATTGATTACCTCAACCATACGAGTGTCTTTTTGAAATTTACATACAAAGTCAGTACAGAGGGCATCACCAATCTGGACACATATATAAGACATACTAATGTGGGGATTCAATCAGAAATATATAGGAAAGACACGTTCTCTAATTGGTACTTGGAATACACCAGTAACCATCCCAGGCATACGTTAAAAAACATTTTTAAAGGACAGTGCATAAAGGCAGCTCGAATGTCATCTAATTCTGAGGTTATGGAAAAAGAAATTAAATATATTAGATCTATGTTTGTAAATAGAGGATATCCCCTGCCATTACTTAATGACATTTCTTCTTATGTTATTAAGGAATGGGGTAAAAAATATCCACCTATATTGGGAACTGAATTGAATAACATTAAGTTTCGAAATGACAAGTCTGAGGAACCAGCCCTCAATAGAGTTTGTGTTCTGTCTTATTCACCTCTTGTGAATGAAATAAAAAACATTATTAGTAGACATTGGAATAGCTTGATAGTTGATGAAGAAGTTAAAAAAGCAGTAGGAGAAAGACCCTGTTTTGTTAATAAAATGGGTAAGAATATTAAGAGACTTTTAGAAAAAATGATGTATGATACTGATGGTTATAAATTGAGTAAAACTACTAGAAAATGTGGGTCTTGCAATCAGTGTTCAGCTATAAATGAAATGACAGGTTGTAGACTGGATGATATCAGTAAGACGTTTGTGAAATTTAGAAATGGAAATTTTAATAGCAAAAATATAATATATTTGGCAAAGTGTATGTCATGCACTGCCTTCTACAGAGGCAAGACCAAAAGACAATTTAGGAAATGTATATATGACCACTTGTAAAAAAATTAAGGTTAAAGATATGAAAAATGCATTGTATAGACACATAAGTAAAAGTGGGGACACACATAGATTTACATTTGCCATAATAGATCAAGTTAATAAATCATCCCGTGGGGGTAATTCCAAAGCACTCTTAGGAAAAAGAGAAATTGTGTGGCAAATTTTGACAGATGCCACTAGGGAACCTGGGATAAATGATTTTATTTTTATAAAACCTTTTTTGCTGCTATTATAAAATATTTAAGACTATTTACTAGTATATGATGTGCATTGAAGTAGTTTAAATGTTCTCTCTATATATATTTCATATACTACACACATTATATCAATTTTTATGTACTATTAACAATATTGTTTTTTAAGGTTTTAAAGTTTATTGTATAGTTTTTTATGATATTAGTTGTTTATTATTAACATAATGCTTATTATAAATATATTAGTGTAATGTAGTTTTAGGGTAATAGTTCACACCCGATGATAAAATATAATGAAATGTAATGAATTTAACATTAGTACGATTAGTTACATAGTTTTGTTACAATGTTGCACCAGCACTTTAAAGCTGAGCAAAGAACATTTTGGTGCCAAAAAGTTTTTAAATTGAAGTGTATTAACTGTTTTATCTTTTCTGAAGAAGTCTGCTTGTACAGATGAAAGCGCTTAACCTATTAACATATTGGATGTACTAGTCTGTGGAGAGCTTTGATATTAAAATACCTTTTCTTAGTTTGAGTCGTGTTCACTCGCTGCATTATAAATCATTGCATAGACGGTGGGTTGCCGTCTTACAGTTGGTGGTTAAGGTATTGTTTTTACCCTATTTTTTCCACATATTGTGTAGTATTGCTATGACCACTGTGCTGAAATGCAGTTAGGCTTGCATGTTTTTGTTGACAAATGCACATCATATGGTGCATGTTGGACTGTAGTTTACCCATCTTGTAATGTGGTGTAATCAGGGGCGGCCCGTGCTATCGGACTGCCGGACTGCAGCCCCCTCAAAATAAAAAATAGAAAAAAAAACTTTTTTTAAATTTCACGCATGCGCAGTAGTCCCGACTACTGTCGGTCTATGCGCATGCTCCAGGCAGTCCACACAAGGAGACGTCTGTCTTTTAAAGTGCACAGACTCGCTGGGATTATGTGTTGGGTCCGGACTGCAACAGCAGCAGTCAGGACAGTCTCGTCGGGAAGGAGCTTTGCTTAGGATCTCGTGGGTCTTTGGAGTATTTGCACAGGCAGGATGTACGTTAGCTGGATGGACAACAGACAGGTAAGTGTATGGTGCTTTTTTACTGTTAATGTTTATATTGAGTGTGTATGGTGCTTTTTAGTTTTACAATGTTTATACTGGAGGGTGTGTGCATGTGTGTGTGTAAATGCCCCAGGTGCTCATGGTGGTGTGGTAGGGAATACCTCAGGCTTGAACCTTGTACCCTGTATGCAGGTGTTAAAGACTTGAGTTCCCTACCCACCACCATTTGTAAAAAAATTGCAGATTTTTGCCTCATATTTGATCTGATCTGTTCCTCATAATATCTGTGGTTTGTAAATGTTGCAATGCTTGATATTTGATGGTGTAGTAGTAGCATTGTTGCCTCACAGCTGCAGGTTTTCAGGTTTGATTCTTGGCTGGGGTTCCTTCTTTGTGGGGTCTGTTATCTTCTCCCTGTGTTTGTGTGGGTTTGCTTTTATTTGATGTTGCACTGGTAGCATTGTTGCCTCACAGCTGAAGGTTCTCAGGTTTGATTCTTGGCTGGGGTTCCTTCTTTGTGGGGTCTGTTATATTCTCCCTGTGTTTGTATGGGTTTATTTTTATTTGATGGTGCACTGGTAGCATTGTTGCCACACAGCTGCAGGTTCTCAAGTTTGATTCTTGGCTGGGGTTCCTTCTTAGTGGGGTCCGTTTCTTCTCCCTGTGTTTGTGTGGGTTTGCTTTTGTGTCCTCCCATGTTACAAAGACATATCTGCATTATTTCTTCCTTGGCCTCTGCTGAAAATTGTTTTTTTGTTCCAAGTCAGACTGTCCTGATTAACAAATGTTAAATAAAATTGACAGGCATTTGAATTTCAGACTTCAGGTTTCTGAATGTTTAATTCCTTGCATATTTGATGGTGCAGTGGTAGTATTGTTGCCTCGCAGCTATAGGTTTTCTGGTTTAATTCTTGGTTGGGGTGGCTTCTGTGTGGAGTCTGCATCTCCTCCCTGTGTTTGTGTGGATTTGCTCTGGTGCCCTGCCATTTTACAAAGACGTGTCTGCAGTATTAATCCCTGCGTCTCTGCTGAAAATTGTTTTTGTTTTGTCCGCAGTAAAATTGACAGGCATTTGAATTTCAGACTTCAGGTTTCTGAATGTTCAATTCCTTGCATATTTGATGGTTCAGTGGTAGTATTGTTGCCTCACAGCTATAGGTTTTCTGGTTTGATTCTTGGTTGGGGTGGCGTATGTGTGGAGTCTGCATCTCCTCCCTGTTTTTGTGTGGATTTGCTCTGGTGCCCTGCCATTTTACAAAGACGTGTCTGCAATATTAATCCCTGCGTCTCTGCTGAAAATTGTTTTTGTTCTGTCCGCAGTAAAATTGACAGGCATTTGAATTTCAGACTTCAGGTTTCTGAATGTTTAATTCTTTGAATATTTGATGGTGCAGTGGTAGTATTGTTGCTTCACAGCTATAGGTTTTCTGGTTTGATTCTTGGTTGGGGTGGTTTCTGTGTGGAGTCTGCATCTCCTCCCTGTGTTTGTGTGGATTTGCTCTGGTGCTCTGCCATTTTACAAAGACGTGTCTGCAGTATTAATCCCTGCGTCTCTGCTGAAAATTGTTTTTGTTCTGTCCGCAGTAAAATTGACAGGCATTTGAATTTCAGACTTCAGGTTTCTGAATGTTTAATTCCTTGCATATTTGATGGTGCAGTGGTAGTATTGTTGCCTCACAGCTATAGGTTTTCTGGTTTGATTCTTGGTTGGGGTGGCGTCTGTGTGGAGTCTGCATCTCCTCCCTGTGTTTGTGTGGATTTGCTCTGGTGCCCTGCCATTTTACAAAGACGTGTCTGCAGTATTAATCCCTGCGTCTCTGCTGAAAATTGTTTTTGTTCTGTCCGCAGTAAAATTGACCAGCATTTGAATTTCAAACTTCATGTTCTTCAGAATACATAGTAGCACAACCTTTTTTTCTAGCAATTTTCTAAGTTTATAAGATGAATATTTTAAATTTGTCCCTATTTTTGGGACTGTATTCCCCCATTATTGGCTTCATCCAGGTTTTTGTGCTAAGGTTGACAGCTATGGCAAGAACTGAATTCACTGAATATGTTTGAGGGCTGTATTCCCTCATTACTGGGTTTGTCCATGTGTTTTGTACTAAGAGGTTGACAGCTATGGTGAGAACTGAATTCACGAAATGATAGCCATTTAAGTTTCAGTCTTCCTCTCTTTTACAAAGCAGCTGATGTGGCGTAGTGGTATGTTACTCTGACTGTTTTTTGCTCAGGGACATTGGCAGTAAAATGTATGGTGGCAACACAACATTTTATTCTAGCAACTTTCCAAGATTATACAAGCAATGTTTAATGTGTCCCTGGTTTTTGGGCTTTTGACCCCCCCCCCCAATACATTTTGGCTTTTTCCAGTTTTCTTGAGCTGCGAAGTTGAGATGCAGTTGAGTATTGACTAGATTTTACAAGGAGCTGAGAGCTGCAGGGGAATAGAAGTTTAGTGCTACTGCTTTGCCTAGTTAATACTATAGCACAACAGGTTGTGTACTTGCTTTTGATGCAGAAGGCTGTGGGTTCTACTCCCACAAGGGGTGGATGCTGCCATACTGAGAATGTTCTCCTTGGTAAAGATACTAACTATGAGTTTGTTATCAGTTTGCCATCCATTTCCTCTTGCAATATTATTACTAGCTTATCATTTTTTAATGTAATATAGGCAATTTATTCCTTAGGGGCAACAGACACTTTATTTTTCGATGAAACCATGAAATATTAAGGTGATTGCTAGCAGCAACCGCTTCATTAGTTACAGATTTCTTTAATGTGGAATTATTTAGATGACTTACTTCAGAGATTGTGCATATTTACTGATAATGGACTGTAGAATTGTGCATATTTACTGATAAAGGTGGACTGTAGAATTGTGCATATTTACTGATAATGGTGGACTGTAGAATTGTGCATATTTACTAATAATGGTGGACTATGGAATTGTGCATATTTACTAATAATGGTGGACTGTAGAATTGTGTATATTTACAAATAATGGTGGACTGTGGAAGTCTGAGTAGACTTTTTTATGATAAATGTTCTCAACTGGGCAGTTTTGCCATTATGGGTGCATATGGTTTGTTTCATTGCTTACTGGAAAAATGTTCAAAACAAATTTAAAACACCCTCTAACAAGTGTACTGTATTGTACAAGGAATATAATTTTAGTACAATGAGGAAGGTGTATCAAAGAGCACATGTATGTTTCATATGCAAGGGGCCTATGATTTGAAAACAGCCCAGAATTAATCTTTATCTGCCACTGGCAAAATGTATTTTCTTTGAATGTGGGTATCAATGCTGTTTCAATGAATGTGAGTTTCAAGGGCAGAGAAGTTTTAATGCTAAGTTTTCATTGTGAGACTGCATTGCTTTGTTTAACAGATGACTTATTGTTTGTGCTGTAAAATACAAAATAAAACTTTCAAATGAAGTCCAACTCATCATAGAAGTAAAGCAGTATGCACATTAGTGTTTATGGTAAATGGAGTGAAATAGCCAAGTAATGGTTCATTGGAATGGCTGCAGAGGCTTCATTCAACCATTATTTTGTCAGGGGGGAAGGGCAGCAAACTCAGACAGGCCCAGCTGAACTATACCTCCCAACTGTCCAGATTTTCAAAGAATTAATAGATTTTTGCTTCTTATTTTTGGTTTGTTCTTCATAAAATTTGTAGTTTTCTGGCAAATCATTTAGGAATTAAGTCAATAAATAATAAGTTTCAGACTTCATAACCTTCAGAAAAATGCATGTTAAAGTAAGAGCTGTTCTATCAACTGTCTCAATTTATACAAGAGCAATTTTAGTACTGTTTATATGTGCCCCCAATATATTTGGCCTTGTTCAGATTTACTGCATTAACAGGTTGAGAGGTACATGCAAATAAATTGCTTTATAGAATTAGGCATAGCCAACCTCTCAACTGTCCCCAATTTTTGGCTCAAAATGTTGCTCTTGCCCCTAATAATCCCTCTGCAAAATAGCAATTTTGGAAGAAAACATGGAGGGTTTACAATTAAGAAATAACTGTAATAATCAAAGTTATAGATTACTTGAAATGCATCTAGATTCTTTTATTTTGTCAGCTGCTCAAGGTAGCAGTACTAATATTAAAGTGTCCCTTCTTTGACAGGTAGCAGCTGTATTGTGTGTCTATTTTATATTTTTGCATCACATTTTGGTCCATTTTCATAAAGTTGTGTTTTTGGCAAGTTAGTGACAAATCACTAAAGACTGAAGTTAGAAAATGACAGACATTTGAGTTTCAGATTTTATACCCTTCAGAAAATTCATACTAATGCAAGACCTATTCTATTATCTTTCTAAGTTTATTAGAGCAATATTTAAAAATTGTCCTTATTTTTGGGCCTTTGTCCCACTTCTGTGTATGGCTTTGTCCAGCTTTCTTGCTCTTGAGGTTGAGAGGTATGACAAATGTGTCAGGGCCATCACAGTCAGCCAGAGAGATTTCAAATTGTGACATGCTTGTTGCACCCCACTCCACGATGTAGTGACTCTGGATGTGTCCAAGCAAGGCAAGGAGTAGTTGTATCTACCTTGGATGGGGAGGACACACTGCATAAGTACTACAGTGGCTTTTCATCTGTCCTTGATTTTGCAGAATGGTCTGGTTTCTGTCATATTTTTGTACTGTTGATTTATGCTTATTACTCAGATTTATGCTTATTACTCAAAGTGCCTGTTGCTCTGTGTTTAAGTAGCAATGCTTTAATGACCGTAAGGTAAGCTTGTCTGAGATCGTAAGATGCAAGTAAGCTTTAATAAGCATACTGTTAAAGAATTGCCAACATTGAAAGCCTTTCTGTTGTTGCCATGCAGAGAATACTTGACTAGATAATGTATAAGCCTTGGGTATTAAAGGACAGGATTCCATTATTTTGAAAAGCTCATTACACTTATTGGAGACTTCCAGTCATCTCTACAGACTTTACCCGTAAACTAAACAGAATGCCAATCATGTGTGGTCCATAACCTGTACAGTAATCCTTTAAGCAATGTATCTTGAGCTTGTTTCTTGTTTGCTTTTCATTTTTTACTTTTATCATATTTTCCCCATGAAACAAGTTGTCAGGCAGCAGGTCTTTTTTGGATAAGAAACATTTTTACAAGTGGGGGCATCACATAGATTTCTACTTTCAGCATGTTACTTGGTACTTTAATAAAGCTGAATATATTATAATTAGAACTGCAGTGCAAGCAGAAGTGGTTTGAGTTGAGTGCTTCTGGTTTTTCTTATACTTGATTTTGACTGGCATTCCAGTAATGTATTTAAAAAGTAATTTATATTTTCATGCCTCACAACCTTTTGTTTCCATCTAGATATTAAGTAAGCTGTCATGCAGCCAATGCATTGAAATATTTTTATTCTTCTACACTTATTTTTGTCTTGATTGGACTTTCATAATGATGGTTTGCCACCCAGGGCAGCGTATTTAATTAAAGTTAGTTTTTTGTGGTTTTGTGCATAGCTCCTCCCCTTTCTGGTTGACCACACACCCCCTTGACCCCACCCATTCAGCTGTCTCCTGCAGCCCCCCTGTGATTTGAAGTCACCAGCCGCCACTGGGTGTAATCCATGTTTTTACTTCTTCCCTGCCCAGTCATATATATATTTTGAGTTGTTTAACTGCATTTATTCTATGCATTTACATGCAAGATAGATTAGCTAGGCATATAAGTGTCAAGGTAATAGTGTGAACATAGATTAAAGTCATAAGTTTGAATCGTATCTCCTCCAGCTTGTGTTCTGTACTCTTCCACTGTGAAGTATTGAGAAGGACAGAACAATAAATGATTAAGCAGAATCTGAAATGATATTCTATGTCAAGGCTCAATAATGTGTTGCTCACTGTATTTCACTGTTGTTATAAATACCTGTCACCATATATTGATCTTACACAATCTGTAGCATGAATACATGATTTATACCTTTTGCAGGTGATGATGACACACCAGAAATTGACCACCATGTATTAAGTGGATGCACAGGTAGGAGGTGCAGCAGATACAGAGTGGTATGTGTTAAACATTTCCATATTATTGTACCTAGGGTAAATCATAACATTGTTACAGGAGTGATTTTGCTTACAGCTCCATGCATGCTAATATTAATGCAAGACTACACTCATGCATCTACAAGGTAACTGCATTTTCTGCACTTACCAATATAGATTATTTTAAAAGTTTACATTTGAGCTAGGGGAAGAGCATGCTTGCTGAGGGTAATGTTTTTGATTGTCTGTCACAACCTAGATGACAGACAGTTCTGTGTAACTGTCACCATGCATTTGGATGTCATCCTTCATGAATAAGTTAATTGTATTGTTATCGTTTTATAAGGCAGGTGTTGGTGCTTATTGACTGCATTCATATTAATGGTTTCACCATTTGGACTGCTGTTGACAGACTGTCAGGCATGTGCTTTTGCCTACAAGAGTGGTGATGATTTGTTTACAACACATTTGTATCTTTTGTTTATGAATTGTTGTACACAAACCCACTCGTGCTCATCCTTTATGTCTGCCTGTTGCGTAATCACAAATCATCATTACAGTGTTTGCATTTTGCATGTACATACAAAGGGATCCCTACAAATGTATGTAGTGCAGTGATACATTAGTTGATGGACAGTGATATGTGCATGACTTCACCTAATTTTTTATATGCCACATACTGTCACTGTGGTTATGATTGTCCAGTTGTTCTAGGGCATTGTGTTGCATTCCAAGTATTTGATGTTGTTGTGTCAGCTAGTGACCATGTTGCAATGCTCATCTCATTTGTGTGTACTGTTTAAGTTTCCCACTGATTGTTCTCCTTACTATATCTTCATAATGCACATAGGTTATTTGGGGGCGGTTAACACAATCCATTACTTGCACAGACAACCAAGTTACAGTTGTGAGTAATTCACATATTTACAGCTTGACATAAATGTGTGAGGCAGGCATACAACATATAGAGCATATAAGTAGTGAGGAATATATTAAGTGTTATCCACTGCAGGCCACAATTATAATGTTGTTAGTCTCACTTTGGTCTTACAGTTTAGTATGTAAATGTTGTATGCTACAATGTCATGGCATACTTGTCGTGATATATACATGTGTTGGCTGAGCATGTTTGTTTGTCATGCATAGTGATGGCTGGTTTCTAACTGGTCAAGTAATGGGTTTCATCAGATAAGCTGTGTATTGTATTCCATGTAATGTGATGGGGTGACGTGCTGACAGTGGCGGCTCGTAATATCGGACTGCAGGACTGCAGTCCCCCAGCTGTGAACCACAATGGTACAGTCCTACAAATCCTCCATACAAAGTGAATCCAGACTGCTACCTTACCAGTCCAGATTCAGGAATAAGGAAGCAGACTGCTGATTCCCCAGAAGTCTATGCAGTGCTAACCACATAGACTGGAAGGGTATCGGACTGCAGAGTCAGCAGTCTTGGAACATTCCCAGGAAAGAGCCGAGAAACCAGAAGTGTGCATTCCAGTGCAAACTCAGGATTACTGAAACTGTGGGTTTTCCATTATGATGAGTTGATTGGAGGAGAAAGCTGTGGGCTTACCATTAGGATTTCAGGTACGGGAGACTCAGGATGAAGGAGAAAGCTATAGGAGTGCAGGTACGGGAGACTCAGGATGAAGAAGAAAGCTATGGATTGTAGGTACGGGAGTGTGTGTGTGTCTGTGTGTGTGTGTGTGTGTGTGTGTGTGTGTGTGTGTGTGTGTGTGTGTGTGTGTGTGTGTGTGTGTGTGTGTGTGTGTGTGTGTGTGTGTGTGTGTGTGTGTGTGTGTGTGTGTGTGTGTGTGTGTGTGTGTGTGTGTGTGTGTGTGTGTGTGTGTGTGTGTGTGTGTGTGTGTGTGTGTGTAAAATGTTCCCATGAAAGAGCTGAGAAACCAGAAGTGTGCATTCTGGTGCAAACTCAGGATTACTGAAGCTGTCGGTTTACTGTTATGATGATTCAATTGCAGGAGAAAGCTGTGGGTTTACCATTAGGATTGCAGGTACGGGAGACTCAGGATGAAGGAGAAAGCTATAAGGTTGCAGGTATGGGAGACTCAAGATGAAGGAAAAAGCTATGGATTGCAGGTACAGGAATGTGTATGTGTGTGTGTGAAGAATACCTTAGGCTTGAACCCTGTACCTTGGGTGCACGTAACAAGAGCCTGAATTCCATACCTACAACCATTTGTAAAACTCTTGCAGATTTTTGCCTCATATTTTGTTCTGTTTTTTTCCTTGTAAAATCTGTGGTTTCTGAGTTTTAATTTCTTAAATAGTTGATGGTTCAGTGGTAGCATTGTTGCCTCACAGCTAAAGGTTCTCTGGATTGATTCTTGGCTGGGGTGCCTTCTGTGTGGAGTCTCCATGTCCTCCCATGTTACAAAGACATGTATGCAGTATTTCTCCCTGGGCCTCTGCTGAAAATTAGCTTTTGTTTCAGGAAAGATTTTTCTGGTTAACAAATGTTAAATAAATAAAATTGACAGGCATTTGAATTTCAGACTTCATATTCTTCAGAAAGTACATAGTAACACAAAACCTTTTATTCTAGCAATTTTCTAAGTTTATAAGATGAATATTTGAAATTTGTCCATATTTTTGGGACTGTATTCCCCCATTAGTGGCTTTGTCCAGGTGATTTGTGCTAAGAGGTTGACAGCTATGGTGAGAACTGAAGACACTAAATGGTAGCCATTTAAGTTTCAGTCTTCCTCTCTTTCACAAAACAGCTGATTTGGCATATTGGTATGCTGCTCTGACTGTTTTGCACAGGGTCCTGGGTTCAACACTTGGCAATGAAATGCATGGTGGTAACACAGCATTTTATTCTAGCAACTTTCCAAGATTATACAAGCAATGTTTAAAATGTGTCCTTGGTTTTTGGGCTTTTGTCCCTCCCCAGTACATTTTGGCTTTTTCCAGATTTTTGTGCTGCAAAGTTGAGGGATACAGCTGAGTGTCAAGTAGATTTTACAAGGAGCTGAGAGCTGCAGGGGAAGAGAAGTTTAGTGCTGCTTATGCTGAGATGGCTTGCATTGTTAATAGCACAACAGATGGTGTACTTGTTTTTGATGCAGAAGGCTGTGGGTTCTACTTCCACAGCATGTAGATGCATTGCTGATATTGTTCTGTGTTGTAAACGGAGTAGATGCTGCCGTCTTGAGAATGTCCTCTTTGGCGAAGATACCTAGTAACTATGAACCCATCTGTTATTTGCCATCCATTCTCTATTGCAATATTACTAGCTTATCATTTTTAATGTAATATACACAATTTATTCCTCAAGGGCGACAGGCACTTTGTTTGTAGATGAAACAATGAAATATAAAGTTGTTTGCTTGCAGCAACCTCATTAGTTACAGACCTTTTTAATGTAGAATTATTTAGATGTCTTTTACTTCTGCAGAGATTGTGCATATTTACTGATACTGGTGGATTGTAGAAGCTTGAATAGACTTTTATGATAGAAATGTTCTCAATTGGGCAGTTTTGTCATTATTGGTGAATGCATTTTATTTCATTGTTTACTGGAAAATGTTCAAAACAATAAATTTAAATCACCCTCTAACAAATTACTGTACTGTATTATATAAGGAATATAATTTACTGCAACCAGGAAGGTGCATCACATAACACATGTATGTTTTGTGTGCAAGGGGGCTATCATTTGAAAATAGCCCAAAGTTAAGCTTTATCTGCCACTAGCCAAATGTATTTTCTTTGAATGTGGGTTTAAATGATGTTTCAATGAAGGTGAGTTTCAAGGGCAGAGAAGTTTTAATGCTGTCTGTTTTCATTGTGAGACAGCATTGCTTTGTTTAGCAGTTGTCTTAGTGTTTGTGCTGTAAAATGCAAAATAAACTTTCAAATGAAGTCCAAATCATCGTAGAAGTAAAGCAGTATGCACATTAGTGTTTATGGTAAATGGGGTGAAATAGCCAAGTAATGGTTCATTGGAATGGCTGCAGGGGGGAGGCTCCATTCGACCATGATTTTGTGAGGGGGAAGGACGGCAAACTCAAAGACAGTCCCGGCTGAACTATACCTCTCAACTGTCCAGATTTTTACAGAATGAATAGATTTTCGCTTCTTATTTTTGGTTTGTTCCTCATAAAATTTGTGGTTTTCTGGCAAATCATTTAGGAATTAAGTCACTAAATAATGACAGACACTGAGTTTCAGACTTCATAACCTAAGAAAAATGTATGCTAAAGCAAGACCTGTTATTCTATCAACTGTCTCAGTTTATACAAGAGCAATTTTAGTACTGTTTATATGTTCCCCTAATATATTTGGCCTTGCCCAGATTTCCTGCATTAACAGGTTGAGAGGCACATGCAAATACATTGCTTTATAGAATTAAGCATATCCAAACCTCTTAACTGTCCCCAATTTTGGATCAAAATATTGCCCTTCCCCTAATAATCTCTCCGCAAAATGGCAATTTTAGAAGAAAACGTGGAGGGTTTACAATTAATAAATAACTGTAATAATCAGAGTTATAGATTACTTTTATTTCAAAAATGCATGTAGATTCTTTTATTTTTGTCAGCTGCTCAAGTTAGCAGTACTAATATTAAAAAGTGTCCCTTCTTTGACAGGTTCCCAGCTGTATTGTGTGGCTATTTTATATTTTTGCATCACACTTTTTGTCCGTTTTTTATAAAATTGTGTTTTTTTGGCAAATTAGTGGCAAATCATTAAAAACTGAAGTTAGAAAATAATTTGAGTTTCAGATTTCATACCCTTCAGAAAATTAATACTAATGCAAGACCTACTATTTTATCAGTTTTCTAAGTTTATAAGAGCAGTATTTAAAAAATGTCCTTATTTTTGGGCCTTTGCAAACTTCTGTGTATGACATTGGCCACATTTCTTGCTCTGAGGTTGAAAGGTATGACAAATGTGTCAGGGCCATCACAGTCAGCCAGAGACATTTCAAATTGTGACATACTTGTTGCACCCCACTCCTCCCATGTAGTGACTCTGGATGTGTCCAAGCAAGGCAAGGAGCAGTTATGCAGTGTAAATGTGCAGAGTATCCCCCATCCAAGATAGACGCAAGTACTAAAGTGGCTTTTCATCTGTCCTTGATTTTGCAGAATGTTCTGGTTTCTGTCATATTTTTATACTGTTGATTTATGCTTAATATTATTCAGAATGTGCCTGTTGCCCTGTGTTTAAGTAGCAATGCTTTAATGACCATCTGGTAAGCTTGTCTGAGATTGTAAGATGCAAGTAAGCTTTAATAAGCATACTGTTATAGAACTGCCAACATTGAAAGCCTTTCTTCTGGTGTTGCCATGTGGAGAATACTTACATAACTAGATAACGTATAAGCCTTGGGTATTGAAATGCATATGACAGTATTTGTAATAAAGGACAGGATTATATTATATTAAGAAGCTCATTACATTTGTTGGAGACTTGTAGTCATCTTTGCAGGCTTTACCTGTAAACTAAACAGAATGCCAGTCTATCATGTGTGGTCCATTACCTGTACAGTAATCCTTTAAGCAATGTATCTTGAGTTTGTTTGTTGTTTGCTTTTTATTTTTTACTTTGATCATGTTTTCCCCATGAAACAAGTAAATAGTTGTCAGGCAGCAGGTCTTTTTTGGATAAGAAACATTTTTACAAGTGGGGGTATCACAGAGATTGCTACTTTCAGCATGTTACTTGGTGCTTTAATAAAGCTGAATATAAATTATAATTAGAACTGCAGTGCAAGGAGAAGTTGTTTGAGTTGAGTGCTGCTTGTTTTTCTTATACTTGATTTTGACTTGCATTCCAGTAATGTATTTAAAAAGTAATTTATTTTTTCATGCCTCACAACCTTTTGTTTCCATCTAGATATTAAGTAAGCTGTCATGCAGCCAATGCATTGAATTTTTTTTTCTACACTTCATTTTGTCTTGATTGGACTCTCATAATGATGGTTTGGCACCCAGGGTAGTGCATTTAATTAAAATTACAGTTTTTATGGTTTTGGGCATAGCTCCTCACTTTTCTAGTTGGCCGCACCCTTTCCCATTGACCCCACCCATTCAGCTGTCTCCTGCAGCCCCCCTTTGATTTGAAGTCATCCGCTGCCACAGCTTGCTGACATTCTATGATGAATATAGTGCCCCAGACATCGGCCTCTATTTATATCATCCATACATATTGATAATAAAACACTGGGGATGTGTCATGCACATAATTGTCCCACAGCTAGCCTCACTTGTTTCTATTATACACATTATACATTCTCCTTATAGGCCATATTATCTGAGAAGTAGGTTTAATGATACCTGTAATGTATTGTGATAAGCTTCATATCCAGTATGTAGGGATCATGATAATGGCATACTAAATACAGTCTGTAACATTATTTATGTGCACACCAGTTTGTGTTTAATGACAACCATGTTTTGCACAGGAATGATGAACTGTTAGACAAATTCTTTTCCTCGTTATCCTTTGGGTTGATGGCTTACATTACATATAGTGGCAATGGTGCCTATAGGTATACCTTACTATACTGTGTCACACTGAAGGTTTTCTGCTTTTTGATTGTGTCACAGTGAGTATGTTACATAGTTGCTGGAGTATGTATTATGTACTTTATGTCCTATTATGTGTTTCACCTTGACAAGGCATGGGACCTATGACCGCTTTGCTACCGGTCACCAGAGAAAGGAACATACAAGACTGCTGCCTGAGTACACAGACTCCAAGGACAATGATGATGATGTGTACAGACCTGGACCTGCATGTGCCATCAAACCTGCTGGTCACTATAGGAAATATCCACAACCAGTACAGACAGACAATTCTCACAGCAGAGGTTGTGAATGATAACTTTCAGAATCAGATGAGGGACCTAGTAGGGAATTTTTTTCAGGACATTCCATGGGCCATGCATATCTCCCTCAGGAAAATAGACCGTGACATTATTTGTGATGTTCAGCCCTATTAGGGTGGCCCTCAGGATCATAAGTTTTTTTTTTGTGTGATCCAATTGTGTACTGCTGCCACCATGGTGTTTGCAATATACTGTACAGGCACACTTGTGCATGCATAGTATATAGCTGCCACACTTGTGTGATTCATATGCAACCATACAATGCAGATGTTATGTGACATTTTGCATTATGTTGCACCTGGAACATGGCACACATTACCACATTAAACATGCAGTACTGATGCTGATGTCCATGAAATTCTGTACTCAATGTATACATTGCTCCATGTGGACAGGATTCCATAGGTTTGTGTGTATGTGTTTACACCTCTGCATACATAGCAACATAGTCTTGTTATGCCCAATACACTGTGGCCTTATATGTCCCACTTACGAATTTTGCATTTAACATATTGCTACTCACACAAGACTTCCATAGTATATAGGTTCATAGGTTTATAGGCAATTACTAGGATAATGGCTTAAGGGCCCTTACAAGCTTAGCCACTGTAACCCAGTTTTACTCAGTAAGGCCCTGGGGCTAGAGGATGGTATGGATTTGTGCTTGTGCATTGAGCATCTTACAGATTGTCCCTCTCCATAAGGGACATAGGCATGACCCCAGGTGTGAATTTGGGATTCCCCATCATCGATCCCAACTGTGTTTGAAGAATGACAGGTAAGGGCTCTGCTTAATGTCAATAGGAAGTCTGTTCTAAAGAAGGGGCAATCTCTGAGACACATATTTGTCTCTCCAGTATGTTTTGCTTGAGTTGCTGACTAAGTATAAATCCCTAGATCGGGTGACCCTCATGTTGTTTGACTTGTGGATGTGTAGCAGCTCCATCAGGGCTGGATTTGTGAGTACCTTGTAGGTCAGGCATTGGTCACTCCTTAATAATCAGTAAGAGATAGAGTAAAGGATAGGGTTTTTAGTCTATCTACACAGTTCATGTTGTTTACACCCTGTATTTTCTTTGTGAGGAACCTCTGAGGTTGCTTCAGCTGCTGTATGTCCCTAGTCAAGTACATGCCAAATGGTGCATTGTACTCAATTATTGGTGTAATAAGGGCAGCAGGAATATAATTTCCTTGGATCTGGATGCCATACTTTTACTTATAAGTTCTGCCATATAAAAGGATTTCATCACCACTGTGGACACATGGTGGTCAAAGTTCAGGCTACAATCTATCTGTGTACCTGGAGCTCTCTCCTTTTGGTCCACTCTAAGGGGCGGACTATTGATGTTATAATTTGCAGGGGTAGTTGACTTCTCAAAGAGTATGATAATGCATTTTTTTGCATTTAGTTTTAGGCCATGGTTCTGGCACCTATCATTTGTCTGAGCTAGACCATCCTGGAAGATATCTACATCATTAGGAGATTCAAAGATTGCCCCAGCTTGCACTGTTAACAATGTTTGTTATCCTGAAGACTTCCAAATTTGCCTTGTAGTCCCAGTACTGAGCCCTCTGGTGCACCACTAGTAACTGGCCTCTTGCTGGATCTTGATTCTCTCATTTTAATCACTTGTCCTGTCCATGAGCCAATTGTCTATCCATCTGATGACATAAGGATTTATGTCCAGCTTTTTTAGTTTATTTATAATACCTAAGTGAGGAATTATGTTAGTTGCTTTGACCAGGTCGAGGTAGGAGGTATGTACTGTTTTACCCTCATCCATGGGCTTAGTGACTTTTTCAAAGAAATCTACCAGAATCAGTAGGCATGACCTGTCCTTGACAAAGCTGAATTGGCTTGGGTCCAGTGTTTGGTGTATGCTGTCATTATTTTTCTGTTCCATGATTATTCTTTCCATGGTCTTATGCAAAAGACTAGTCAAGCTTATGGGTCTATAATTGCCCATATCAGTAAATGGTCCCCCTTTATACAGAGGGATCAGTGTTGCTGTCCGCCACTGTACTGGGACAAAGCCAGCCCAGATGCTGCGGTTAAATAAAGATTCTAATGGGCCTGATAAGTCCTGATTTAAGCTATTTTAAGAGGCAAACTGGTATATTGTCAGGCCCCATTGAAGCCATGTTTTTAGCTTTAGGGAGCACAATAGCAACCTGTTCATTGGTGATAATTAATTATCCCCAATTAATAACCAATCCCACTAGGATCCACAAACCTAGCATGAAAGAAATTACTCTTGACAGGATCCTCATCAAAAACCACCCTAGTATCTATACTCCAGGTACCCTCCCTGATAACATCAGCGACCATATGCTTACATATATTACTAAAAAAAAACTTCATGTTTCAGCAACTGATAATATCAAAACCTTCCGCTGCAAAAAATACTTCAATCCTGATAGCTTCCAAAATGAATTGCTAGCATGCAACTGGTCACCTCTTACCCATCTTGAACATGATGAAGCTGTGACCTACTTTAACACTTATTTTCTTCAAATTCTTGACTACCATGCACCTTATCACACTACCAGACTGAAAACAAAAACTGCTTCATGGCTCACTAAACAAACAAAGCAAAAAATGCTCCTCAGAAATAAAATCTGGACCAAATGGAGAGCTACCAAACGTCCATCTCATCACCTTCTCTATAAACAGCTAAGAAATGCTACCAAAAAAGACACCCTTAGAGACAAAAAAGACTACTACCTACACCTCCAACAATCCACTGAACATACCCCACAAAAATTTTGGTCAGGGAACAAACTTCTTCAGCCAGGACACCTACTACTCCTATCCCATCAGGTTTCAACCATAATAATTCCAATCAAATCCCTGATACCTTTAACAACTACTTTACTGAAGCCATACAAACCCTAGCCAATTCTTTACCTCCCTCTTCTACTCCCCTACCAAAAACTCTCAACTCTTCTACTCCTACCTTTCACCTACAACCTGTAAGTACATCTCTTATCTACAAACTACTTAGAAAACTAAAACCATGTACACCATCTGCTGATCATCTCCCGTCAGAATACCTTCAGATTGCTGCAAAGGCTTTATGTCACCCCATATCTATCCTCATTAATAGAACTATTTCCAAAGCTAAAATTCCAACCATCTGGAAAGTTGCCCATATCATCCCTCTTCATAAAAGTGGGTCTTCCACTGAACTCTCTAACCTTCGACCTATTGCCTCACTCTCTCCATTATCTAAGACAATGGAAAAATGTATTCACAAACAACTACTTAACCACCTACTACAAAACAACCTACTAGCAAACTGCCAGCATGGCTTTAGACCATTCCACAGCACTACAACTGCACTACTCTCCTTCACTGACTCTACTTAACCACCTACTACAAAACAACCTACTAGCAAACTGCCAGCATGGCTTTAGACCATTCCACAGCACTACAACTGACCTACTCTCCTTCACTGACTCTACTTAACCACCTACTACAAAACAACCTACCAGCAAACTGCCAGCATGGCTTTAGACCATTCCACAGCACTACAACTGCACTACTCTCCTTTACTGACTCTATAAATAAAAATCGGAACAACTCCTTCTCTGCTGCAATATTTATTGACTTGTCAAAAGCCTTTGACATGGTCAACCATAACTTACTTCTAGACAAGCTAAATTCCTATTTGCTTAACTCACAAGCATTACAATGGTTTAGGGCTTACCTTCAAAATAGACAACAAGCAGTACTTTGGGAAAACAATCTGTCATCATTACTTCCCATAAATATTGGAGTCCCACAAGGCTCTATTTTAGGTCCCCTTCTCTTTTCCTTATTCATCAATGACCTTCACTTGAACACACCCCAAGCCACCTGCATCCAATATGCAGATGACTCAACCTTAATCTGTACTTCTAAGAATCTAGCCTCCATCCAGTCAATTACTCAAAATGTATTCCAAATTGTTGAAAACTGGTTTATGCAACACTGCCTCCTCCTTAATCCCAAAAAGACAAAACTACTCCTTTTTACGCCAAATCATAAATCACCAAATCCATTCTTTACCATTACCTCTAATAATGCCACCAACATAACCCCAGATACTACCACACGGCTATTAGGAGTTAGAATTGACAATCGCCTTAACTATTATGACCATATTAACTCCACCATAAAGTCTATTAACAAAAAACTTGGTTCTCTCTATAGAATTAAACCATTCCTTACCCCCTTAGCCAGGAAGACTATTGCCCAGACCCACCTCATCTCTACCCTCTTTTATGCATCTGCCATATATACTAACTTATCTAAACACAACCTCTCAAAACTTTCTACATGTTATAATAGCATTGCTAGATTTATCACATGCTCTCCCTTTAAAACTCACCACTGCCTTAACCTTAGACAACTTGGATGGCTAGAAATACAGAACCTTATACTCAGTAAACAACTACTTATTACCCATAAAATCCTGCACTATCCCAATAATACCCCTATCCTCATAGATCTTATTTCACCATACAAAAATCTGTCTACACTATGTTCTGCCAATAAACATCTGGTATCCTTAGTTAAATCCAACAACAAAGCAGGTGACTCTCTTTTCTCTAATACTATAGGAAAAAACTGGAATCTGCTCCCTTCTGAACTATCTACCCTAGCTTCTACTACTCTACTCAAAAAACATATCAAAGAACATCTTAAAGCCCAATGGCTCTGTCCTTGTTCTAACCCAGACTGAAATTCCATGCCCCTTCTGCTCAAATCCCATCCCCACACACTAACCTAAGCATACAAACCAACTCTTTTTCTCTTTATACCTGCTCTGTTTTTGTGATCTAATAATTGTTCTTTACTTTTCCCCTAGCAAACCTTTGCATATTGTCTATAATCCATAATTTGTATTATATTTATTCATATAAACAATGCTATCTCTGTACTGTAATTTTAATATACATGTCCTTTTTATAAATTGTCAACATTTTAACTGTTTATGCTGGAGCTTTTCTCCCCGGGCCTCTACTGAAAATGGACATATATCCAGTTAGACTAGCCCGGTCAACAAATGTAAAATAAATAAAAAAATAAATAAATAATTGATGGTGGAGTGGTGGAGAGTATTTTTGGGGGGATGGGGAGGTAAAATTTGAGTGGAATTTGTCAGCCAGCAGATTTGCTATGCCTTCCAGTTGAGTATACACAATGCCATCTACAACTAATTCTGCACAGTGCTGGGTGTTTCCCTTAAAGACTGCAGACATAACTGAAAAATGCCTTATGGTTATCCTTAGCTTTGAAGGCTATTTTTAACTCAAAGTCGGCTTTCAGAGACTTAACTAGTACCCTGATTCACTTGTTTAGATTAACGAGGGATTTATTTCTCTGTTGTGCACATTCCTTCTTACTTCTCAATAGGATTTTCTTTCTTTTGTTGTACAACCTATTAATAATAAAGATTTACTAGTGTGGCCTGTTTTTGCAGTTTGACATGGGTTTATTTCTATCTGGTACTGACGTTTTTTTATGCAGGTGTTTATATGGTCATACAGATCTTTTGTGTATGCCTCTGCATAGGTTTCTGTGTATTTTGAATTTGGTAATCTTGAAAACCAGCTACGCCATCCCTTAATAGGGGGTAATTTACCTTAGAGAAGTTCTTAAAGGTTTTAGGTGGGAGGACTAGTTTTACCTTTACTTCAAGGGAGACTGCTTTGTGATCTGATCTGTGTGTGTGATATGGCAGTAACTCACAAACAGCATTTTGCCCATAGTTCTTACATAATACAGTGAGGTGGGTGAGTTTTGTGGGTTACTGTGTCATGCCTGTTCTCCAACAGCTGGTCAGAGTGGCAAGGATGTGTTCACATTTAGTGAAATTTAAAGGAGAGGTGAATAAAGTGACTAATATGTTACTAGATAGAGGGTACCCATATGAATTTTTGAAGAAAATAGGAGATGAAATTATCAATGGATGGCATAGTAAATACAAACACCTGCTAGGAACCGACCACATAGTCAGTCATACTTTTAATAAGAATACCACTAGACTTAATGGTTTTACAAATTCTATGGTGATCCAATATGGTTCACACACTAAGTGCATAAAAAATATATTAGCAAAAAACTGGTACATTTTTAAAGGGAGCATGGAATAACTTACAGCCATAAGAAATGTTCCAAATTTCATATGCAAAACAGGTAGAAACCTAAAAAATCTTTTGGAAAACCCAACGAAAGATAAGTGTTAAGGGACTGGCACCAAGTGGTGTGGTGTCTGTAACCAGTGTCACCATATACTAAACAAGAACAAACTTCAAGTAGGATCACTCACTATGGAAATTTTGTTAGGAGAAACTGTGCCTCTTAGGAGGTAGTCTGCCTCGCTATTTGCGATGGATGCAATAATTTTTACAGTGGGGAGACAGAAAGACAATTACGCTGTAGGATTTATGAGCATATATATTAGATAAATAAGAAAAATATCAATAATTTGTTATACAAACATACTCTGGTTTGTTGTTCTTTCACTAAGTTCCACTTTGGCATTCTTGAAACAGTTCCATATTTTATAAGGGGTGGTACATGAGAAGCAGAGTTAGAAAAAAAATAACTGGTTTGGCAGCTGAGATTAAATGCTGTTACTACACAGAGTTTAAATGAATATACCTATATCACCTCTATTTTAAAATTTAGGGCAACTAAATTATAACATTTCAGGGCATTTATACCCCATTATACTGCTATTCTCAGCTAGAGCGTCTTCTGTGTGGAGACATGCGTGAATGGGTGTACCTTCATTGAAGGTTGTGTGTCAGGGCCGGCAGTTCGGCACGTAAAAATCTACTGCCAATCTTTAGCGGACCGGAGTTCCGCTGTGGCGACCCCTAACCGGGAAAAGCTGAAAGACACAACAACATACTGCTACAGTTGGTCATTATATTCCAAACTGATTTACAATACATTTTTCATATTTTCATAAAGTACACTGATTTTTATACTTTATTTATTTATTTATTGGTTGGTGAACAATTTATTTTTACATACAAATATTTTAGGAACATTTTAAAACAAATTATTTTAAATATTTTAAATATGAACAAAGGTTATTAGCATTTTATATTTTGATATGACTCATTTATTTTTGTATCTGTTTCTTTAAGATATGTATGTGGTTTAATTAAATGTTTTATATGACTGGAGCTTTATTGCTTAAATTTTACTATATAAAGATTGTTTAATTGTTTTATCAATGGTTCTGATGAAGTCCCAAGATTAGGGAAGAAAGTGCTAAACCTTTCATGCTGGCCTTTTGTGAATTAAACTTTGGTTTCGTTCAAGTTACCCGAGTTGCAAATTTTTTGGATATTACATGGGCATTCATATATTTTTGTTTTTCCTGTGGGGATTTGAACCTATTTCTAAGCAACTACATTATCCTTTACCATTGGTTCTGTTTATAACTTTGGTACTGGCAACATCTTGGATTCTTTGGAGTAGCATTTGTATTGTGGAATTACCTACGATACCCGAGTGTCACTACATTAACCTGCTTTTTTGTTTTATTCAGTTTTGTATTTTGGCTGCACAGTCACATACTGGTTTAAAGTGTTCTTACTGTTCTCCAACATGACATGTCCTTCACCCTGTGCTTTCTATGACACTATTATGCCATGGTGTCACACTGGCACACGAGCTTTGTGTGGGGTGTGTGTGGCATGTATTGGCCATGATGGTGTCATTTCATACTATATTACTGTGGCTGTTATATATAGGCAGTCCTCCTTCACATACTGCATTACTGAATAGACCACCACTGTACCATTCATGTATACATTGTGGAATTGCTGCTTTATTTCGCAACATTTCATAGTGCCTTCTTTGTCCTTTGATACATGCATACATGCCCATATTTTGATAATCGGTGTACATATGTAATAATTTATGTACATGTAGATGCCTCAGCACATATCCTGACTGATTAGAAAACTTCAACGGTCCTTTGTACTGTGTACATTCATTTAATACATGTTCCTGTGCTGTACTGTTGTTCATAGGACTGTCCTTTGCTCAGTCATACCCAAGGTCTGTGATATGTACATCATCACAGGTGTTTTTTGCAGCTTTTGTAATATGTTGGCATGACAGTATATATGTGTATATGATACTGATTCATATTTTGTGTACCCATGCTTCTTGTCTTTGTTGATTGCACATTAGTGTGTGTGTGAGTGCATGCACTTGATTTGTACAAGGCCATGTTTGAGCCATCAACAATGCAGTCTGCCCAAGTGACATACATTTGGCATTTGCTTCATGCAGTTTGGGTGGACTTCTACACCACTCTATGTGGTATACGCATGCATATGCAATGTGCCCCCTCAGATAGTGTTGTCCTGCTTTATTGTTTCCCTACTTTGATTTTCTGGAGTGTCCTTTTTGATGCGGGCCTATGTTGTACACCTCACTTCACACTTTATAGGTTTGGCATATATATTAATGTCCATTATATTTTAACCTTCCTTTGCTTTATCATCCATTATCGTATAGCTGTACTGCTACAATGCTACCTTTTCCAGCTATTTGGTCATTATTCACATGCAGAACATATGTTAAATGCTGACAATTGATTGCATTAAATCAATGTTTCTGTTATACATGTGTGTTACGTATTACCCAGAGTTTTTTGTCTTAGTTCATCTGCACAACCTGACATTCCTTATATAATGCTCTTCATACATTTCTTAACATTTATTATTCCATAATACTGGTGTGTATAGGTGTATTTACATTGTTTTCTAGGTTCCTGTTAGGCCACTGAATGTCACACATATACGTCAATACCTCTGTGTTGCCACTGACATGGCATATGTCTGTGACATATGCATTCCATTTCACATACTAGTGTAATGAGCAGACACTTTGTTGCTTTGCTACAATAATGCTTTTTGGCACTGTGCTTATTTTTTTTAAAATATATTTAAGAATAGGGAAGCTGCAGAACAAGGAATTCTTTTCTCGGGAAAGAATTTGGTTGGCCGTTTCTGTGGCTTCGCTATTCTTAGCACTGTGTTGGAAAGTTATGGGTTGGGTTCAGGTAAGTGTGTGATTGTTTGCACGTTAGGGTTAGGGGCAGGTTAAGTGAGTTAGGGGTAGGGTGTGGATTAGGCGTGTGTGCGATAGTGACAGATTTTAAGGTTAGGAGCGGTTTAAGTGAATTAGGGTTAGGGGGCTGGTTAGGTGAGTGTGCGATAGTGACGGACCTTAGGGTTAGGGTTTGGGTTAAGGTAAGTGGGTAGGTAGTAGTGTATGTTTAGTTTAGTGTAGTGTTAGACGTAGGAATTTAAGTGTATGTGTGTGGTTGCTGTTTGTTTGATGTGCTTGTGTTGTGTGTATGTGTTTCGGAGCAGCAAGTTTTTTCCATGGGAAAAACATTTGCTGTTCTGAATGTTCGATACTTTCATGTTTAGATGTTTTGGGGCCGATGAAATAGCGTTTGCTATTTTCATCTTTCAATAACGTGATATAAACGCGCCATGGCTGGTATGCATCCCTATCTTGTTTGTCCATTTTCCATTGTCCATGTTGTAGACTGTGCTGTATGTGTACCTTACATCTCCTTTATGTTTATTTCCATCTTTTATCTGTCATGTCTTGTGATATTTGAATATGTTTATACCTGCTGTTTGGTCCTTCTCCTCCTCTTCTTTCCCTGTCTTTTCCTTTCCTTCTATTCTCCAAAAAACAACAAAAAATGGGGCCTTCACCTTTATTAAGCTTTATATTAGAAATTTTAAAGACTCTGTTGAATTCTGTATTTTCTGTTTAATGTATTTCAATAGTACATGACTTATGGAGACATCCATTATTGTTTGTGGACTTACTGAATGGATTGCTGCATATATGTATTCTTTTAAATGCCCTGCAGTTTGCATTCAGCTTGTATAATTTCCATAAATGTACTTTGATATTGCACATAATGGTTTATGATATGGATTTGCTGTGATTGCTGGACAGTGCACAACTACTTCTAAGGCATATGTACATATTACAGGCTTACCAGCAACTTTTGCACCCTACCCCCAAATGCCACCCACCCTCACTGCTACTACACTTATACCCACCTTAACCACACACTCCTCTTGCCTTCCAGTCACTTTCACACAACAATCCTCCCACTTACACTTTCTTCCATCTTCACCACATCTAATATAGCTTCACTCTTACATTACCATGACAGCACTAAAACAAACTCTACTACTTAGCTCATCCATATCTCTGCTACTCCTGTTATACACCCTAACATCATATAATACCTCCCTGCACCATATCACACATACTCCCACACACACAAGCATCATTCAAACATCTAAACACACATACCGTCCTCCTATAGCCCCAGCCCTCCTCCACACAACCATCAAGGACTATTATACTCTAAAAGTCCTCCCACTGCAACCCTTGCCTCACCACACAAATAAATTCACTAAACTTGTATTTAAGCTCCCCAAACTCTATCACTATCTACACAAACTACTAAGTTTAGCAGGAGACATACACCCCAACCCAGGTCCTACAACCACTCAACCCATACTACCCCTCCCTAACCCTCCAACACTACCCCCTCCACCCCAACCAGACCTATCTATCTTACACCAAAGACCAAAATCATCCCTTCTCCTCTTCAACATTAATATAAGAAGCATTACCAAAAAAAACCCATCAACTACTAGCTATGCTATCTTACTACACCCCAGATATAGTAACAATTACAGAAACCTTACTTAAAACCCACATAGACAGTAATGAGATTTCACCCCCAAGCTACAACATCCTACGTAAAGGCAGAGCTAACAAAAAAGGAGGAGGGATAGTGATCCTATAAAAAGATCACCTCTCACTACAACTCCACAACTCCCCAATCCCAGACATAGATAGTGCAGAGATTATTCCAGCTAAATTTAACATTAACTCTAGCAAAACTCTAACCATTATAGGAGGATACATACCACCAGGTAACAACACCTCTGTTGCTGAAAACCTGCTACAATGGTGCTCCATTCACCTCCCCCAAGAATCAATTATCATGGGAGACTTCAACATTGACTGGCTCCAATGCTCCTCATCAAAGCCAACTATTCACATGAACCTTTACGGGTTCACCCAAACCATCACAACCCCCACTAGAACCGACCAAGTCACCAACCGTAATTCCCTACTAGACTGGATTCTAGTAAACACACGCCACCTTACATCTCACTCTGGCCAACTCTCTGATAAGCTGAGTGACCAAAACCCAACTTTCCTCCTTCATGATCGCATCCACCCAGTACATCGAACCACCTACCATACAATCAGGAATAAGAAATCTTTTAATCCTGACAACATAATTTCTGTCCTACTAAACTGTCACTGGGAACACCTCAAACATCTAACCCTAGATGAGGCAGTCCTAGCTTTCAACAAGACCTTCCTTGATACTCTCAACACCCATGCACCCCCTAGGCAAGTGAGAGTCAAAGCCAACTACTCCCCCTGGTTAACAAAAGAAACAACATCACTACTGAAAGACAGAGATAAAGCCTGGTCACTGTCTCATAAAAACAAATCCAATACCGCTAAACAAGCCTTCATACAACTCAGAAATAAAACCAAAAAACAAGTGAAAATAGACAAAAACAAATACTACCTAAGTATCCAAAACAAGCACCAAAAACATCCACAAAAATTCTGGGCTGCAACCTATTACAATCAGGTAATATTGCTATTCCCACCCTAAAAACAATTCCCAGTAGTGACAGCATAGCCACCCAATTTAACAACTTCTTCACAGAAACCATTCTAAACCTAGCCAACAAACAAAACAAATACTTCCCCAAATACAAGCAATACCTCATTCCCACAGGATACATCCACCCAATTTAAACTACACCCAATATCCACCACCTATATCAAAAAACATCTGAAAAAAACTAAAACCTACAACATTAGCTGCTGACAACCTGCTAGCTGACTATCTTAAAATTGCAGCAGAAGCCATCGCCTATCCATTAACAATACTCATTAACACATCTCTAGCTGAATCACATATACCCCCTATCTGGAAATGTATTTATTTTATTTTACATTTGTCTTATCACATATACCTTCCTTGATACTCAAATTATCACACATAATCCCCCTCCACAAAGGGGGAACCTCTTATGAACTTACTAACTACCGTCCTATTACCATTCTCCCTCTCCTATCCAAGATCTTAGAAAGAATAGTACATACACAGCTCATGAAATATCTCACCTCACATAACCTACTATCTTGCACCCAGCATGGCTTTCATCCTGCACATAGCACTACAACCGCCCTACCTACCTTTACCAACAAAGTTAACCAACTTAGAAACAACTCCTTATTTGTATCAGCCTTATTCCTGGACTTGTCAAAAGCCTTTGACATGGTCAACCACAACAAATTCATTCAAGTCCTTTCCTCCCTAAATATTAATATCACAACCCTTAACTGGTTCCAAAGCTACCTAACAGATAGACAACAAGCTGTTTGATGGCAAAAAACTCTCTCTCACACCCTCCCAGTCACTATCGGGGTCCCACAAGGCTCCATCCTTGGACCCCTCCTATTCTCACTCTTTACCGACCACCTACACACTGTTACCCCCAAAGCCAGCCTAATCCAATATGCTGATGACTCAACCCTGATCTGTACAGCCCCTTCCCTTACATCCCCACAAAACCTTACCCAAGACACTTTCCTGTCAGTGGAAAACTGGCTAACCAACTCAAACCTGATACTTAATCCCAACAAAACTAACCTCCTAATCTTCTCTCCCACTAGAACTGCAACCTATCCCCCAAGCTTCGACATATACTCTAAGAATAACACTATCATCATTCCTACTACCCACACCAAACTACTGGGGATAGTACTAGACAACAATCAAAACTTCGACATCCATATAGACCAAACCATCAAAAAAAAGTCCACAAGAAACTAGGCCTCCTGTACAGGAATGCCCAGTTTCTTACACCTTCTACAAGAATTACCATGGCCAGAACCCACCTACTATCTATACTCCTGTAGGCATCCCCTATCCTCATCAACCTACGTAAATCAAGCCTTAATAAACTAGAGGCTTGCTATAATAAAATATCCAAATTTGCCACAACATCAACGTACAGGTCACATCACTGCCAATCCCTAAAACAACTTGATTGGCTTGAACTTCCACATCTCCTACACTTTAACCAGCTAAGCCTAGCCCACCAAATAATTCACCACCCAAATAAAACAACAGCCCTCAGCCAACTAATCCAGCCTTACTCAGCTCCTAGACCCCTCCGCTCTGATAATAAATACCTACTACAGGTTTCTAGAGCAAAGAACTCAGCTGGGGAAGGTCTCTTCTCTAACTATACTGCTAAGCTATGGAACCCCCTCCCAACTGTTCTCACCTCATGTTCCCCTTCAAGACAATTCAAAGCACTCTTAAAATCTCACCTATCAAAATTCTGGCTCTGCTCCTGCCTTCCCCCAGGCTAAGTATCATCTAAACACCAACCTCAATCTCACCACCTTCGTAGAACTCAGTATGACTGCTCTCTAATATAACAGATAACAATGTACCCTCTCAAAAGGAATAATGCACACTTCCTCAATATTCATCATATATTGTAAATACCACATGCTGCTAACTTCTGAACAATTGGTAGTGTGCATTGGAAATACAACGTGTGAATACATATGTACTGTAAACTCAACAAAAGCTATTATTGATATAACTCATATTCAATTACTTATTCCCTGGTTAATCTTCAAATTTTCTGAATTTGCTATTCTATGTATTAGTTGATGTATATACCTGATTATATTAGAATGTACTGTACACTTTCAAACTAATACCTGATTATATTAGAATATACTGTAGTCTTTCAAACTATCTTTGTACTACTTGGAGCTTTTCTCCCCGGGCCTCTGCACTTGCTCAGCTGGACCTTCCCAGTAAACAAATGTAAAATAAAAATAAAATAAATAAATAGGTGAAAGCCACCGGATTCCATGTACATTACAGAATTTGAATCTATATATCCATATTTATATTTATATATAGAAAGAAACATACATGCATGGAGAGAGAGAAGGAAAGAGAGAGAGAAGGATAAAGCAGAAGAGCAACTGCTCCATAAAACAATGTGGTTTAATAAAATAAAGAAAAATATTTCTGCAAATGACAATATGTACAACACTGTTACTTACATTATCTTAATATCAAAGAGTAACAGCTGCCACATTTTATATATATGTATATATATATATATATATATATATATATATATATATATATATATATATATATATGTATGGAAACAGATATAGATATATGGGATCTGTTAAATTAGAATGACAGAGCTAAATGTTGATATCACTAATGTCAACAACTAAAACATCAACATGTTATTATGCATGCTCTGAATAAAAACCTAGGTGCATGCAAAACTAAAAGATAAAAAGAAAAAAAAAATTGTTCTTTGCATGGAGCAACCCCCCCCCCCATATCCCCTGTGCATTATAAATACTAACTCATAGATCACACACAATATTGGGGAAAGAGTGCATTCCCCAGCTGTGTGAATTATACTGTCTCATACACCTGATCAGCTCTCTAGTTAGTTGACCAAATTGTGTTGGCTAAAAGTAAATTTGATCATATTTTTTGGTGTGCCCATATATATGTGTATGTATGTATCTATCTATCTATATATATATATATATACACATATATATATATATATATATATATATATATATATATATATATATATACACATATATATATATATATATATATATATATATATAGGGTAGGAGGATGGCATAAGGTGCAGGGTTTGATTCTCACATGGGGTAGTTGGCTAGGCTTAAAAAGTTAGCCTAGTACTAATCTATGAATCTATGAACCTATATATATATATACATATATATATATATATATGGATCTAGGACTTTTGAACGAAAGTTCAAAAGCCCAAATCCATTACCACCGAACACACTTTAACGAAAGCACTTTCATCGAAAAAGAGCTTTCATTAAAGTATGTTAAAAAAAAAAAAATTAAAACCACAAAATCTACTTGTGAACAGCACTTTCGTGCAAGTATGCTCACCAAATTGGGATTCGGTGAAAGATGCAGTTGAGCATCTGTACGTATCCCATATATATATATATATATATATATATATATATATATATATATATATATATATATATATATATAAAATATATATTGTAGATATAGATAGATGTGTGTGTGTGTGTGTGTGTGTGTGTGTGTGTGTGTGTGTGTGTGTGTGTGTGTGTGTGTGTGTGTGTGTGTGTGTGTGTGTATATCTATATATATATATTCCAAAACAAAGAATTTATGGTACTCCACAACAATCAAACCAGACCCAAAGACTAGACAATGCAATATTTCTGGCAAAACATTTCACATCAACAATTAAGTCAATGACATCAACATTTTGCGATGGAATGAATGACAGTCCCTTATTCAAAACTGCTTTCTCAGCAAATGTTAATACATACTTTGAAAGATTTACTGTGAGGTCCTGTTGACTGGTTTCAAAGTTTTCTTTTGAAACTCGTGTTGCTCGTCTGACATTTTCCGTAGTGTGGGTTCCATGGCTGCCGATTCGTGGATTGGAACGGCAACGGAAAATGGAGTAATGAAATGTCATTAGATGGCATTGCTGCTACTGATTCTTGAAGGTTTACTTTCCTTCTAACTACAGGCTGTAGGTTGTTATTAATATAGTTAGTATTTATTAGACAGGTTTATGAAGAAACCATATATGGTAGGGATATGTACAAGCATTGCCACTTTAAATTTTAAGTAGTAATTTTTACTGAGAGTTTTTATTGGTTGTTTTATATGAGACTCAGTATTTAAATGGAGCATTCACACAATTTATTTGAAAGTCTGATGAAGTGTTTATGGAAACACGAAAGTGCTTTCTTCATTTTGTGAAAGAAAGAATTATTAAGTTTCTATTCTTTTGGTCTGCTTCGATTGTCATGGAGTACCATTCATTCTTTGTTTTGGACTGTCTTTATTCTGCTTGGAGGTACCTTACCCATTTGGTGTTTCTTTGTTCTACTTTTTTGATATATATATATATAAATATATATATATATATATATATATATATATATATATATATATATATATATATATAGACAGATATAGATATATAGATATAGATATAGATATAGATATAGATATAGATATAGATGCGTGTGTGTGTGTGTGTGTGTGTGTGTGTGTGTGTGTGTGTGTGTGTGTGTCTCATTAAATACCAAGTGCTCATAACAGTGAACAAAAAAAGAACAATAATTTTAAATTGAATTTAAAATTCTCAAAAACAATAAAAAATAAAACAAATATTTTGTTCACAGAGGGGCAAAGCCCCCTGCACCCCATAACCCCTAATACCTATATATATCAACTCCAAGATCGCATAACACTTGGTTAAGCATGAACTCCCTGGCTGCTGTCTAAAACTTCATTATTCACTCATATGAGCATTCACAGTTTTGAATTGCAACTCTCTCTCTCTCTCTCTCTCTATATATATATATATATATATATATATATATATATATATATATATATATATACACATTTATATGTGTGTATATGGTTATATAATAATTGGTTGTCATGTTACTTGGTTCCTATCTATTGAACACAACTGAATGAAAACCATTTGACTGAAACATAACTGACAGAAACGTATGTAAGTGCATAGCAGCATGAGATGGTATCATTTCAGATCATAGGAGTGATGGGTGTAGATTAGTATTGACCATCTTCATATCATATCCCCAAACATTTCTGTTTTTATCTCAGCACTGATTCACTGAGTGTGGTGTTTTTATATTTTTTCTCTATGATTTTGCAACCACGTATAAGTAAAAGAGATGCAGAGGGGCTTGCCCCCTCGCGCAACACCTTTAGTGTTGTATTGGTTATATAGAAGAGTGGCACAAAAGGCACAGTAAGTGGTTCTCTGGGTCGATTCTTGACTGGTGTACCTTCTGTGCAGTCTACATGTCCTGATTGTGCTTGCATGGGTTTTCTCCTTGTGATTTGGTTTCCTCCCGCATTCCAAAAATATGTGCTAAGTGGATTGAACACTCTAGGTTGCTTGTAAGTATATGTGTAGTATGGAAGAACAACCATAGCACGACTAGACACCCAGAAGTATGAACACTGGCTCTAGCTGATTTCCTCAATGCTGATGTGACACCTCTACCCAATGTTTAAAACTGGGAAACAAAGCATTATAGATTTATGTAGAATGTTTTCTGTCAAATGGGATTAACTGAAAAGAGTTTACAGTCACTTGTGTTTATTATTTTGTGACTCAACCAAATGGCATAGATCTATATATGTATATATAGATCTACTTTGCATGCTCGAAAGCCCAAATACTTGAACGTTATTTTCGCGAGATGAAAACGAAAACTAAAATCCCAATCCACACATTTTTCCCAAGGCAAGTAAACACTTCCCAAAACTTCCTGAAAACACACAGTAGTATCTGAAACCCACCTAGGTGGGCGGCTATGCCCCCTCACACCCCAAGTATATACACCAACTCTAGGATCACACCACAGTGGGGGAAAGGGCAAATTTCCCTACATTGAGCAAGTGTGTTTACTTAACCTAGTAAAAGTAAGCAGTTCAGGATTTCAGTTTTCATTTTATTTTTGTCTTGCAAAAATAACGTTTGTGTATATGGGCTTTCAACCAAGCAAGTTAGACCCTTAGATATATATATATATATATATATATATATATATATATATATATATATATATATATATATATATATATATATATATATATATATATATATATATATATATATATATACATACACACACAGACACATATTTATATATATATATATATATATATATATATATATATATATATATATATATATATTTATTTATTTATTTTATATATATATATATATATATATATATATACACACACACACATATATATATATATATATAGATATATATATATATACATATAGATATATATATATATATATATATATATATATAGATATATATATATATATATATACATATAGATATATATATATATATATATATATATATATATATATATACACACACATATATATATATATATATATATATATATATATATGGATCCCCTTTAGATGACTGAAAGCTCAAAAGAATGAAAATCAAAATATCTAAAACTCAAAATATCAAAAATGTAATTTGCCCATTCTCCAGTGTTATGCAGTCTTGGAGTTGGTATATATAATTGGCAAGTGGTGTGAGAGGGTGCAGGGAGTTTGCCCCTGCATTAAAAATATTTTTAATATTTTGAGTTTTAGATATTTTGATTTTCAGTCTTTTGAGCTTTCGATCTTCTGACAAAGACTTGTACATCCATCACTAGGACTTCTACAGATCTGTAGAAGTCCTAGTGACGAAAGCGCTTATCTCTTGTGTTTGCTACAATAAATTTCTTTTGGATATCGGGTGGACTTGTTATTGCCGTTTCAGCAGTTTTTCTGGTTTTATTGTGTGGTCCTGCTGGAGGCGAGCTTTGTTTAAAGACTTGTACATATCGATAGATATATAGATATAGATATATAAAACACACACACATTATATTGCATGTACACAAACAAATATGTACAAAAGAAAAGAAATCCAGCACCCCGAGCAGTAGTAGCTTAAAGTACTTTTATTAAACCAGACCGGTTTCAGCAATCAGCTTTCTTCAGTGGTTTTGATAACTACACAACCATTGGCCATATTTATTAGTATTTTAAACTAGGCAGTATGACATCATTTCCTGTGTTCATGAAACAATCACCAAAACATGTGAATATATATAAATGAACCTGAAAGGTACAAAAATCAATTAGTATATAGAAAGTATACCAAACATATTGATATTAAAATGTATATCAAGATTGAAATAGTGCTACAATAAATTTGTAATATAACAACAATCCTGTAGTTCAGTATAACAAGTAGAACAAAAATGGTATTGTAACATATAAATGGATTACAGATATTAGGGGCAATAACCCCTCACAATTTGTCATTAAGGCCAGGTGGAAATAAACCACCTAGTTTTACAATCCATTTTGTTTCTTTTTGGTTAAGCAATTTGTGCCATCCAGTTTTAAAATTTCTATTGCCAGAAATCTTATCAATACTGATAAAAGAAAACTGGGCCATTTTATGTATCAAAGAATGTTTGTACAAAGCATTGGTGGACCTGGCATTCCTTATATCACCCAAATTTTCAGAAATACGAATTCTAAACTGTTTGGATGTTTGTCCAATGTAAAATGCCCTGCATGTACATGTGGCCAAATAAATCACCCAATCTGTGCTACAATTTGCAAAAAAAAATTATATTATATACCTTGCCTGTGTTCTTGCTTGTGAATTCCTTGGTGGTAAATACATATTTGCAAAAAGAGCAATGACCACAAGGGTGATTGCCAATAAGTCTGTCTCCCAACAAGGTTGTCTGAGTAATAGAGACATCCAATGGTGTAGTTCTTTTGTAATAAGAAAAGTGTGACCTCAGGCTTTTACTTTTACGGTATGAAAACAGACATCTATTGTCCAACCAGTTTGCCAGATGTGTGTTTGTTGTTAATATATTCCAATGATTACTAATAATGTCCATCAACTGATAGGTGTTCCTACCAAAGGTGGTTACTAACCTGGGTGTCTGTACAGAAGAACTAGCAACTTTGGATTTATAACCCAACAAAGTGTCCCTTGATAGATTTTTGGTCATTTGGACTGCAAAGTGAACATCCAATTTATTATAACCTCTCTGTAAGAATCTATTCAAGAGATCATTTTGACAATTCTCAAGGTCCATATCAGATGAACATATTCTTTTAATCCTGATGAATTGTGATTTAGGAATGTTTTTTATAATATGCCTGGGATGTAAGCTAGAGGCATGTAATAGACTGTTGTATTGTGGGTATTTTCTGTGCACAGTGGTACGTAGAGTATTGTCTGGTTCCCTACACAGATGAACATCCAAAAAATCAATCTGCTGCAGATTATGATTAACTGAAAATTCTATGCCCCATTTGTTACTGTTAAGATATTCAACAAATTCCATAAGGTACTCTGTGCCCCCTTTCCAAACAAGCCAACAATCATCCAGAAAACGTCTCCAAATGTCGATTTCTGGCATATATAAGTTGTGTAATTCACTATATATAATCTGATCTTCAACATATCCCATAAAGAGATCAGTATATATTGGTGCGAAAGAGGCACCCATCGCCGTACCCTGGATTTGCCAGTAACATTGGTTTTGAAAATAGAACACATTCTTGGTTAGAACGTGTTCCGCCATACAGATTAATAGGGTGTTAAATCCTGGACTATAAATGTTGATCTTCTGTAGCCAATATTCCAGTGCCATTAGACCCGCCCAATGTGGTATGCTAGTATACAGTGATGTAACATCTAAAGTGCACATAAGCCAATCTGGTTCAAGTTGGGATTCAGAAACAATCTGTAGGAACTCCGTGGTGTCTTGTAATCTGGCCCGTACATGTGGTAACAAAGGTTTTAAATATTGTGTCAGAAAGACCGATAGTGGTTCAGTAAGTGAACCCATACCTGCAACAATAGGCCTGCCTGGTGGTGTATTTTGGGACTTGTGAACCTTAGGCAATAAATATAGATATTGCTTCACTGGATCTTGATTGGTTAAATGAAGTCTAGTTTTAGTACTAATGATACCTTCCTCAACTGCAAGCTGTAAAAAATCATCAATTTGTTTTTTTTAAATTTGGGGGTATCAATATTTTTGGTATACTTTCTATATACTAATTGATTTTTGTACCTTTCAGGTTCATTTATATATATTTACATGTTTTGATGATTGTTTCATGAACACAGGAAATGATGTCATACTGCCTAGTTTAAAATACTAATAAATATGGCCTATGGTTGTGTAATTATCAAAACCACTGAAGAAAACTGATTGCTGAAACCGGTCTGGTTTAATAAAAGTACTTTAAGCTACTACTGCTCGGGGTGCTGGATTTCTTTTCTTTTGTACATGTTTGGTTTATCCGTGCACCAACCATACTTGCTAGCCTGTTCTTTCTATACACAAACAAATATGCAAGACTAGAGTAGTAGAGCTTTGTTAGCATAACTTCTCTTTACTACTGTGGAGAGATTTGTGCAGAGATCCCCCTCCCAGTAGGGGGCATGGCTGCAGTCTACTTAATTCCAGTCAGATGAGACTTGTTGTAAGTCTGAGCAAAGTGGCTAGAGAGTCAGCAAGTATGACACATTGTCCTGTCAGCCACTCACCCACAGCAACCTAAGTTAAGGAATAAATGACAGAAGGCTATTACATTTTGGTATGTACCTGAGAGGCAGTGAACAAGTGACTAGCAGCAATTAATGCTGTAGCTTGCATTTTAGTTTTTGGTCATCATCATTGTCTTGCAAACAGCCAGCTCATCTTGTAGTTACATTTTGATTAAGAAAAAATGGAGAATAAACAGTGGGTTATTAGTTATTGCATGGTTTTCAACATAGGTAGTTTTCAGGATTTTTTTTTTTTTGCTTGAAGTTATTTGTTTGGTGAGGAAGTAGCCTTTCCCTACTTAGACTTAGTGTGGAATTCGCTATGTAACTCTACTTCACATATTGGGTAGCAGTGCTTAAAGATCATCCTTTTGAAACATTTTGGTGGCTGTAGGTCAGTAGGTGTGCAATTTTTATTTTTAGGTGCAGGTATTCTTAATTTGGTGTTATCTTTTCAGTATAGTATTAGCAGGGTATGCATTTGTGTGTGCCATATGTTCAGCTAGTGATCAAGGTTATCTTTACCATTCTCTTGAAAGTTTGTTGTATGTTGAGAACATTTTATCGAACAGGCCATTTGCATAATTTATAGAATTTTAGTCAGGGAATGATTCTAACAATCATGTCAGCTGATTCCCACTCTAACATTAATCTAGTCAGATGGCATTTTAGAAATAAGATATTTTCTTGTGTATTTATATCTTGGTGCTTTCAAAAACCCAAAAAGCAAGGATGAACACAGGATAGCAGCAGATTTCTTCAGCTCCACCAATTTCACAGCACTGACAGGAAATAATTACTTTAAAAATTAATTTATGAAGTAATTTTCTTTCTAAATACGTTTGGAATATCTGTTTCTTGAATAATATCTAAAAAAGAAAGAAACTTTCAATAATATTCCTGTCAGAAAACACTTTGGAAATTTCTCTGTCAGCTCTTCTGTTTGAAATGAGTTCCAGTAAGACAAATTCTCAAGATTCCAGCATCAAGAAAGAGCTTCAGTCTCTGATATCTACAATTCAGCAACTTACTACCAAAATGGACAAACTGGATACTAAAATTGATAACTTCATAGAAAAAACTACAAAACAAATAGATTTGTTACATCTAGACTTGCAACAACAGAAGACTCAGATTACAGGCATAGAAGAGACTGTTAATGACATGGAGAATAGAATCCAGGAAGAAGAAATTAACATTGAGTTTTTGCTGAAACAGAACACACATCTACAAACTAAACTTGATGACCTGGAAAATAGATCTAGGCACAATAATATTAGGATTTTTGGACTGCCAGAAAATATAGAAGGTAACAATATTACTTCTTTTTTAAATACATGGCTTCCCAAAACTTTAGACTTGCCAGAAGCATTTTCTTTTGGTATTGAAAGAGCCCATAGATCCATATCTAATTTTAACTCTAACAAAAAGTATCCTAGATCAGTTATAGTTAGATTTCTATCATCCTATGACAAAGAGATGGTACTTAAATCTGCATGGGCTAAAGCACCTGTTAAAATTAATGAGGCAACTGTGCGTTTTGACAATGACTATTCTTCCTTGGTAATAACTAAAAGAAAAGTTTTCTGCCATTAATAAGAGAGCTTAAGAAAGCACAGTTTAAAACCTACCTTCTGTTTCCTGCCAAACTAAAAATCTTTCTACCTGATGGCCCTAGAATTTTTGAAGACTTAGACTCTGCATTGCTGTATATCAAAAAAAATAAGATTTTGGATAAAATGGAGGAAATGGAATGGGCTAGTCCTTCATTAAAGAGGTTGGCAACAGAAGCTTCTTGGAAGACTTCAGAGAAGAAAAAAAGACTAAAAAACAAATGACTTGTTCTATGTTTTTTCTTTTTTCTCTCTCTCTCTTTTTTCTTCACTATTAATCTCTTTAAATACAGTTACTGCATCTCCAGAAAGCCACAAATATTCTGAAAAAGATTTAATCAAAGTTATTTTCGGTGTACAAAGAACTGGTTTTGTTTCATAAATAGTCAAAATATCTGAGGAACAAATAACAAGCTATCAATCAACTTGTTTCTCTTTGTGATAAAGAGACCCAAGGTCAGTAATTTGATACATTTTTTTTCTCTCTTCTTGTTTTAAATAATGACATTCTTTTTAGATTATGCATTCAGTAAGGGGTGGGGGAGGGCAGGGAGAGAACTATGATGAAAATATGATAAGTGGAATAATAACTTATTAATTCTTTTTAAAAAAAAGTATATATGCTGTTTAAATACTGTTGCTAATTATTTTGCCATGATTCTATTGCTTATACTTGTTTGCAAATAATCTGTCATGATTTAATTACTAATAATTAGAACTAGTAGTAAATAATATGTTTCATATCTATCTTTATTAATATAAACAGCAAGTAATATTCCACTGTAGATACTTTTTATAGCTTCCTCTTTTATCTTTTCTTTTTCTTCTCTCACTCTCTTTTTATTTTCTACTCTCTTTCTTTTCTTTTCTCTCTCTCTCTTTTTCTTTCATATAAGTACATTTACATGCTTTTGATAATACTGATACATGTATATAATAAGATTTGTATAAAAATTGAATTGGGGCATAAAAAATTAGTTGTATTATATATTAATAACTGTGGGCTTAGTTTCACTGTCATAGAGACTGTAATAACTTGTAAAATACTTCGCGAAGGTTTTACTCTGTTTAGTTTCATTTGTATTGCTAAATGAATGTCATTCACTTGCATTTATTATAATTCCCGCCAGAATGTTAAGGGAGACAATTTGGGATGTAGGTTACCTCGTGAATAGTGTCCTCAAGTTGTTTTAAAAGCTTCAACACTCAGAATTCACGCAGAGAAGCTGAATGCAGTCATTTTGAACTTTGACCCCTGAATTCACACTGACACATCGCAGATTCAAGAAGAACACTCTACCAGGAAGTAGAACTGCTGCAAATGCGACTCTGCGATGAAAAATGAACTCTATAACATTTAAATGTGAGTTATTTTTTAAAACTACTTACTTATTCATGTTATAATTTATAAAATATGAAAGTTATAATGATTTTAAATGATTCAGTATCCCATAGTAAGCAAGTGTGATATTTTAGAAGGCATAGAAAGTAAAACATATATACATATGTTTTTGAAAGTTTACATGACTGCAACATATTAATGTATGTAAATACTTATGATTTAAACATAAATAATACTACAATTCATTTGACTTATCTAACTGACAAGCATAAATATCATTATGATTTTATCTTAGAAGAAGTTGTCATGTGACATATTTTAAAGCAGCAGTTCAGATATATAAAATACAGATGGCTTTCTTCACAATGATTTAAGTATATCTGGGAATTAACATAGCTATGCAGTATGATTTGTAACCATATTTATGAACATAAATATTTTATTTAACTGGCAATAATAAGTATGAGAAAAAAGCTTTGATGCAAGTAATTTAAAGTCTTTTAGAAGCTGTTAACTGCATTTCTATGACAGAAAATAGGAATATCCTAATATATGTAATGTCTGAATCATAATAGCATAAGTTATTGACTCTAAATGAACATAAGAACTTATTTTTACAAACTATGAATAAATTAATATGTAGATATGCCCCCTTTTTTTTTTTTTTCTCTCTCTCTCCCTCTCTCTTCTTTTCTTTCTCTCTCTCTTCCCGGTTCCCAATATCAAGTTTATTTGAATGCTATTTGACTATAAATGTATTATACTAAATAGATGTGCCTAGTAGTATGAATTGTTTCTAAAAGTTCCTATTTGTTTATATGATGCTGATTTATCAAATGTTTTGCTTTGTCTTACTAGATAATCTAATTGAAAGAGGTTAACTTTAGTTAATAATAATCAGTATTAAATTGATAAGGTGGCAGCTGAGGTACTGCTGCTTAGGGTAGGGGGTTAACTTGAGTGGTATGTGCTACTCAAAGTTGGAGTTTTTAACTCCAGGCTGGGTGCAAGGTTTAATCCTTATATTATTTTCTTCTGTTTACTGTTGTTTGTATATAGTTCTGACATCCACAATACATTTTATAAACTCATTGTCACTACAAACAAAAACGAAGCTTATACAAAATCCCATAAGAGTTTCAATAAATACAGCTATATTTAAAGGTACACCGAAAGGAGGAGGTATAACATTACTTATTTTGTTAATTGTTATTCTGATTATAAGTTTTATATGTTTAAAAAATGCCAAATGACTTCTCTAAAAGGAATTTCTTTAAATATTAATGGACTGAATAATCCATGTGAAAGGGCAAGCTTAATGAGATACATTAATTTACATAAGGCCAACTTAGTATTCCTTCAAGAAACACATCTCCTGAAAAAGGATATTGATAAATTAGCCACTAATAAATATACAGTATTAGTTAGTTCAGAGCACACTCAGAAAAAAAGAGGAGTGGCTATTTTATGGAATAAAAGTATGCCCATACCTAAAACTATTAAGTCTTATGAAGATGATAAAGGAATGTTTTATATGGTTACAATACAAATTAATGGAAAGACATATACATTAATCAATGTATATTGGATACCAGGAATTGGTATTAATACAGTGAAATACCATCTTAATAAGATCATATCATTCTCTATAGGAGATATTATTTTAGCAGGTGACTTTAATTGTATCCTACATGAAAAAGATACTACTACTATAGGAAAAAGGAAAATTACATCTAATGCAAAACATTTAAAGGATTTTGTTAATTCTTATCATTTGAAAGATATTAATAATCAGATAGACTCAAAATCATTACCATACACCTTTTTTTCTAACAGATATAAAACTTATTCAAAAATAGATAGAGTCTTTATTTCTAACCAGATGGTAACAGAATTAATTAATTCTAAAATCATTTTGTGTCCTATATCAGATCATAATTCAATTGTCTTTGAGTTCATGATAAAAAGTACTTACAATGTTCAGATCAAAAGGATACCAGCATACTTAACTCAACTAAAAGACTATAAAGATTATATACTTTCAGAAGTGCAACATTTTTAGACATAAATAATACTCCTGAAGTCTCCATTGTTTATGTTTGGGATGCTTTAAAATCATATCTATATGGACAAAGTATCAGATGGTATAATAATAAAAGGAAATCTTGGGATAAGGAATTATTAGATATTCAAAATAAATTAGACTCTTATAAGCATAATAATAAAGAAAATATTATGGACAAAAAAGTCATTGAAGAAATAAACAAACTAAATGAGAAATACAAAGAAATTTTAACTCATAAAGTTAAAATAACTTTAGAGAAATACAAGTTTTTGTCTTACTCAATAAGTCCGAAATACTTACATAGACTTAAAAATAAAACAAAAAGGTTGAGTAAGAAAAATCATATCAAAGAAATTTTCTCTCTAAGGAAAAAGAAGAATGTTTCTAGTCTACCAGAAATATTAGATGAATTTAGAAATCACTTTCACAAAATTAATCATAATAACATTAACATGGAACCTAAAGATAAAATAAAGAAATTTATAACTACAAACATGAATAAAAAACTTAATAAACAACAGACTAAACTATTGGATAAAAATATTTCATATACAGAGGTTGTTACACAAATAAACAAGCTTAAATCAAACAAAGCACCAGGCAATGATGGTATTATACCAGAGATATATAAAATTCTTTCTAAAAGTACATACTCATTAATACATAAGGTTTTTATTTTGGACCAAAATGAGTTAATAACTCCCCCATCTTGGCAATACACATTTATTTAGTCAATTTTAAAACCCAATAAAGACCCAACTAGATGCTCTTCATATCGACCTATTTCATTACTTAATGTTGATTATAAAATGTTTATGAGTATTTTTGCTGATAGATTGAAGACAATCATCCCAGGCATTATAGATATAGATCAGACAGGCTTCATTGTAAATAGAAATACTTTTGATAATATAAGGAAAACTCTAACATTAATTGATTTTGCAAATAGGAGAAAGAATGATTTAACACTTATTAGTCTCGACATAAGTTCAGCATTTGATTCAGTAAATTGGGACTACTTGTTTATCTTACTGAAGTGCACAAACTTTTCAGATGCATTTGTAAATCTAATTGAACATTTATATAAAGGAGCATTGGCTTACATTAAGATAGGAACATATGTCTCACAAAAAATACCCATTTTAAAAGGTACAAAACAAGGGTGTCCACTCTCTCCATTATTATTTACTTTAATAATGGAGCCTTGGGCTAATCTGATCAGAAACAGTACTGATATAGAAGGATTTGATATAGATGAAAATACAACATCTAAAATTCAACTTTTTGCAGATGATGTTCTAATTACATCAGCAGGATCTAATTATTCTATGCAGTCCCTATTTGATAAAATTATGAATTTTAAAAATATTTCTGGTTTAATATTCAATGAAGAAAAAACTAAAATACTACCTATATATACACGAAAAAAATGTTCTCATTAATGATTTTAGTAAATATATACCCAATTCAGGTCAGATAACTTACTTAGGTATAATATTAACTAAGGATATCAAATCTATTATACATAATAATTATAATACCTGTCTTCTTAATATACAAAATCTTTTCAATACCTGGAATAATATATTTTTTACTATGGAAGAGAGACTTACAATTATTAAAATGATAATATTCCCTAAGATATTATACTTAATACAATCAATAATACTCCCACCTACAAAAATAATTATCAAGAAATTGAATACACTAATGTTACATTTCTTATGGGCACCTAATAGACCTAGGATTGCATTAAAGAAACATACTAATAGCTGGTCTCAAGGGGGCATTTCTTTTCCAGACTTTAACTTATATACTATCTCTTCTATTATAAAAGTTATTACTTTGTTAATAGATCAGTCATATGTTGCAAAATGGAAAGATTACTGGGAACTAATTAGTATTCACTTCATGAAAATCTCTTTAACACATAAAAATATGATTGTAAATAACTCCATGTTATGGTTACTAAAAGAATTTTGTACTTCACCTATTACACCAAAATATATAGTTAGTAATCCATTAAACATTATTATTAGTTATCGTAATTTTATATTCATGCATCCTAAGTATAAGGAATGGAATTTTATTCTATTCCCTATAATGTATACACAGGATATGCTTTTGTCATCCACTTCTGAAAGAACTAATTTAGTCACAGAAAATGATCTAAAGTACTGGTATCAGTTGCTATCTGATAATAAAGTTAAAAATTTAGACTTCTTAAAACAAGAATTTGGTCTGAGAGAAACTTGTTGGTTAGAAGTTCAGACCTTTAGACAACATCTTATTAATAAAATTGATTTAATGTCTTTAACAGTTAAATAATCTATTCCAATACTGATTGATTACTTGATATTAAATTTACAACATAAAGTTTCAGATAAAGGTAAGCTTTCATACATACATAAAATTATCAGAGAAGAAACTTATTAAAGTGTAGATACCTATTGGAATTATTTCACTTCCATTAATGGAGAATCACCAAATCAACAAGATAAACAATATATATTGGAATCTGCCTATAAAACTACTTCTTCCATTATTTGGAGACTTTTTACTTGGAAATTTTTACATAGATCCTTTTATACACATTTGACGATGAATAAAATAAATAATAAAGACAATCTATGTAAAAGATGTAATGTAGAAATTAATGCTGATTGGGCACATATGTTTTATGACTGTATAAAATTGAAAGAATATTGGAAGTCAATCAATGATTTTTTGCAGGCTCTCTTTACAGATAATTTCATTATTTCTAAATCTCTTATATTATTCAACACTCCTGTTCCTCAAAGTGTTAAAAAGGTTAAGCTTCCCTTGTTATGGTCTATTCTAGCAGTGGCTAGAAAAATAATAACCAGAAATTGGATTTCAGATACTCCTCCTTCATTTAATGAATTTAAAAATGTTATGACTGTAGTGTGCCATATGGAATTGATGACAATAAAATCAAGAACTACTAGAAAAACATCTTACTATATTATATGGGATACTTTACAAAATCTGTTAAAAAAATCTTAGCTTCAATAGCATGGTATTTTAGTTTAATTAATTGATTTGATTGTAGTGGATGTCTCTGTAAATACTTTGGTTATTTTATTGAATGTTATAACCATTTCTATTTTAATTACTTGTATAAAATTGTTATGATATTTATTTTGTATGTTAAAAACAATAAACTTGTTTTAAAAAAAAGAATAAATGTAATTACAGGAGCTGCAAAAAAAAAAAAAAAAAAAAAAAAAAAAAAAAAAAACAAAAAGCAGATAAAATGAGACAGCGATAACTGTCCACCTTTAGCAACCTAGTACTATTAGTTGAGTGTTGTAGTATAAGAATACAGGGTATTGTAGTATAAGAATATGGGAAAAAATGTTCTAAGCTTGTTTCCTGCCTTTCCTGTGGGTAGTCTAGTCTGGATGCAGATTTGCTGTGTCCAGGACTGTTTGTGGGCTTCTGAGCCCCCAAGCCTTTCTGTGTTGGAGGGAAGCCTTCTAGCTTAATTTTGTTTCTCAGAACTGGCCAGTTTTTTTAGTTTCAGCACTCGTCTGTTTCTTTGAGCTCAGCACTTGTTCAGAACTCGTTGTAAGCACTAAATAAGCTACAAATTACTACAGCACTCAACTTTCCTCACTTGTCTAGAGGAAAATAGTTTCTAGTACTTAACAAATAAGCACCTATCCAGGCATGTATAAGGGTCAGCTCCCGGTGTTTTCTCCTGTCTACCCGATGAATCTGGGCATCTTGGGGCAATGCAGCAATTGCCTCATGTACACAGACTACCCTCTCCTCCTATCACAGAGGCTCTCAATAAAATCCTGCCCAAGCAACAGGGACCTCCAAAGCAGAAACACAAGCAACCTCCATCCCACAACACAACCCAAATGACACATAGCCCACAAACTCAGTGTGCCACTCAACCACAGCCCATAAGGCATAACAACATACCCAACACTCTAGTCATAGGTGACTCTATAGTCAGGCACACTGATGTTCAACTCACCAGGCTAAACAAGGAGAAAGTTACTGTCAGCTGCCTGTCGGGTGCCAGGATCCGCCACATAATGAATGCACTCTGGTCACTTCACAACAAGTACAAATATGACTCAGTTATTGTACATATTGGTGTGAATGACCTGAGACGTCAATCCCTGGACTACATGAAAAGGGACATGGAGGAGCTGTCAGATTTTTTAGCCCAGGCAGGTATGACCCTAGCCCTGAGTAACATCCTGCCATCACCCAGAATGATACCACAGTACAAGGACAAAATGATTGACTTCAACAATTGACTAAGCTTCTGGTGTCATTCTAAGGGGATCCAGTATCTGTCTGCCTGAGATGACATGATCGACAAACCATGATGCTTTGCCAGAGATGGCCTGCACCTGTCACCCCTGGGATTCCGGATACTGGCTAAGGCTCTAGCCTCTCTTATAGTGCCTTTTTAGGCAAGGTTCAAATGACAAATTCACCACCGTAACAGGTACAAGCAAGCAGAATCTGAGGGTATTGCTACTCAATGCTAGAAGTCTAAACCTCAAAATGCACTCACTCGAGGCACTCCTTAAAATAGAGAACATCGACATCTGTGCAGTGACAGAGACCTGGTTCAAGGCTCCAGAGAGTACCCCTGCATTACAAGGTTATAGTTCATACCACACCTTTCGACCACCTAACCTGGACCGAAACACTAAAGGTAGAGGCGTGTCCATATTCATTAAGGATATCCATACCTCCAGGCTAGTTGCTCAGCATAATGCATCCGAGATTATCCAAGTGCAACTAACTCTGGGCAAGATCGCAATCCAAATTGTAGCTTGCTACAGATCCCCCACCATGCCCCAGGATTCCCATTCCTCATTTCTTGATACACTGGAAAATATTAGGGTACAACCTAACACCCTAATAATGGGCGATTTCAACTACCCCACCATTAACTGGGAAAACTACTAATGTACCAACTCTTGTGCTCAACATTTTCTGGAATTCATAAATTTCAATGCCTTGGATCAACTTATTCACACCCACACTGGAGGCAGTAATATCCTAGACCTGGTTATTACCAACATGAGCAACCGGTGCTCCACACCAGAGGTCAATTCCTCGTTGGTCAGATCCGACCACAAGCTAATCATCCTAGACATCCATATCCTTCCCCCACCCCCATTTGGAAAACCACCGTAAAAAATTTCTCCAAAGTCAACTTCACGCTTCTTAAGACAGAAGTGTCATACTTCACGACACCCATGCTGATGGACAATAGAGGTATGACTGCCGAATCCTACATAAATGCACTTTATAAGCACTTACACGAGTGCATGGATCATGCAATCCCTAACAGAACCAAGATGCTATCTTCCAAAAAAAGGAAGCTAATCTGGTGGTCCCCTGCCATAAACAAACTCTACAACAGAAGAAAGAAGCTGTTGAAAAAAGAGTAAAATCCCATGACTGGAGAAACTCCCTGGTCAGCTTCAGTAAGAAGCTGAGATCCCCTCATAAAATCCTCTAAAGTTAGTTACGAAAACAAAATTGCCACTGAGAAAGCATTCTATCACTATGTCAAGAATCTCAATGGCAACACTCAGATCTGCTCTGAGTTACAGCATAATGACACTAAATATACAGAACCAACTGATATTGCCAACATCCTGGCAGATAGGTTCAGTGCTAACTTTAGCCCCCTCTCATCCCCTAAAGGGCCCATCTCTATACCGGAAGAATGCAAAGTTCCTGTAATCACAGCTGCACAGGTAAAAAACACACTCTCCAAAGCGAAGAACACAGCATCAATGGGACCTGACAACATCCCAGGCTGCGTTCTACATGAACTACAGAATGAACTTTCACCCCACCTAAGTACCATGTTCAATCATAGCCTCACCTCAGGCTATGTGCCTGCTGAATGATGTACAGTGACTGTTATCCCACTCCACAAAGGGGGAGCCACCACAGACCCCGGAAATGACCACCCCATTAGCCTGACAATCCTGATCTGCAAGGCTATGGAACGTATCATCATGGAACTTATAAACAATTATATTGGTATTCTCCAAACTCAGAACCCCACCCAGTTTGGGTTTGTAAAAGTCAGATCATGTCTCCTAAACCTGATACCACCCCCCCACTCTGGAATTATAGATACACTCACTAAACTAGATATAAATCCCTATGTCACAAGATGGGTTGCCAAGTGGCTCACTGACAGAACCCACACTGTGAAAGTAGTAGACTCCAAATCCAACTGCAGACCAGTGACAAATGGAGTACCACAGGGTTTAGTCCTGGGTCCTCTCCTGTTTGGTATCTACTTCTCTGAAGTACAGGCTAACACAGAAGGTCTTTGACTAACAAAGTTCGCAGATGACTGCAAACTAGGAGCCATATTCAAAACTGCAAAAGATGTAGACATCCTACAAAAGGCCTCGCTGAGACAGATGCCTGGTGTCAAAGCCATGGTCTCAAGCTCAATGCCAAAAAGTGCATTGTCATCCCTTCTGGTAAAAACTCTGTACCAATGAACTACCACATAGGCGGTAGTCTACTTAACACTGAAATTGTGATGAAAGTGTGATGAGACCTTGGGACACAGGTGGACAGTAGTCTCTCCTTTGATAATCACATTGCCACAGTAGTCAGTAAATCCTTGTACATGGCACACCTCACCACAAAACATTTCTCATCCAGGAAAAAAGAGGTCATTGTTCCCCCTCTACTCGTCACTCATTAGACCCATTATAGAGTACAACGCCCCTTTTGGTATGTACATCACAAGACATCTACAACAACTGGAAAGGCCACAGAAATACCTCACAAAGGGGATTACTGGCTTCAAACAGATGCCCTACACAGACCGTCTCAAAAAACTCCAGCTTTACTCCATCGTATATCGCCTACTCAGAGGCGATCTCTGCCTAACACACAAAGCTATGTCAAACCCAGAGCTTTTGGACATGCTTCACTTAAAGAAATCCCAATCCCACCGAGCTACACACTCTGGAGATCAAAACCTTGTCACCACAATAAACAGAAAATGCTGGAGGGATAGATTCCTATCCCAGAGACTTCCCATACTCTGGAACAAACTACCTATCTATATCAAACAAAGCTCCTCATTAGCACTCTTCAAGAAAAATCTTGATGATTGGATGGGAAATAGGAAATTCACCCCGGGGAATCACTTCTGTGGCTCTGCTTAACAGGGGCACAGGAAAATAATTTTCTTGGGTGACGAAAGCCAGAGTACCTTTTGGCTAGGCTTATATAGGCCCTAGGACCAATAGCCTAGTAACTACCTATGAACCTATGAACCTAATATGCATTTTTAAAGGGAAGTAGTTTGCACCACTAATCAATTATTATTTGTTTAACTTAATCTGCCATTGGCTCCTCAGATGTTACTAACAATAGGGATGAGAGAGGGACACAGTAAAACTTACTTCTCATCAGGATTGTCTATTTGATTGTAGGCTACTGGTATTTAAGGGTAAGTAAGTAAGTAATATCTGATAGTAAGTGGCTCTCGGTATTACTGTTATCTTAGGTTGGTGGTAGCTGTAGCTAAGAAATCGGCTAGTACATCAGGCAGATACAGAGATTTTAGGTCCAAAAAGTTCAGGTTTAGTCCCTTTTAGGCAGCTGAGTTTTTTGCAGTTCCTTTTACAGGCATGAATTCATCTTTGTCCATTGATGAGTAGTTTAAAAAAATGTTTCAAAGAAAGAAGGAATATATAATAAACATTTTATAGCCTTTATTGCTTATTGTTATTTTGCTGATAAAATGTAGATTTAAAATTTGATTTAGACACTGGGCTTTTTTTTTGCACTCCCCCATTATGTGGTTTGTCTGCTGGGATATATTGGTATTACACTTTGCATTATACATGGCTATATATTGTTTATAAAAATGTTGGGTATATTTATGTATATAGATATATATTAAGAAGGAGATGGGAAAATATATTGAATGTTTTGATGTGGTTTCAATGGTTTTCTTCCTCTCCCTCTTCTTTTAATGGGCAATAGAGATGATGATTTGTATTTAGTTCTCTTAAAGATTTTAATTATTATTTATTTTATATTTGTTTTATCATGAAAATTTTGCTAGGATAATGCGGAATTCTCAGAGAAGGTTTGAAGAGTAGGCTCTACATTGGCATAATATGCTTACAGTTAATTACTGAAGCTATTACATACCTATACATAAGAATTACATACTAACTAAATAAAGCTCATAAGGTGTGGTGGGAGCTTGACATAATGGTTAAGTTTTTACCTTACAGACACAAGGTGCAGGGTTTGATTCTTATGTGGGGCAATTGATTAGGTTCAAAATGGCCCACAAGGTCAATTAACCTTGTACTAATCCATGAAATAGTGTGTGGCAGCATGTGGTAAGAGCAAATCATATGAACAGAGTGCAAACTATTGTCAAAGTTAATAAGATGACAGCAGCCATGGTCCTAAGGATTTGTTAAGTAAATGTCGGTCTTAATTTTAGCTTATTGGCAATAGGGATGAGTGCCGGCAATCTTGGTGTATTGGCACTAGGTTACAGCTGAGAGTAGCTTCTTCCATAGGCTTAAATACTCCAGGACAAGTTTATCTCCCTCAGGAGGGTTCCTATTGCTGCTCTCATGGGCTGATTATAGTTATGCTGGGCTGGAGTGATAGAGGTGGGTGCCGGCAATCTTGGTGTATTGGCACTAGGGTACAGCTGGGTGGAGCTTCTTCCATAGGCTTAAACATTTTGGAACAAGTTTTTCTCACTCAGGAGGGTCCCTATTGCTGTCCTCATGGGCTGAGTATGGTTATGGTTGGCTGGAGTAAGTTGAGTCCATTACAGCTAACTAGACCTTTCCCCCTCCTCCTTCTCTCTTATGCCTCCCTGTGGGATGTTGAAGTTTTATGTGGTAGTATTCTCCCTATGGTATTGCCAAGCATAATTTTATTCAGCTTTGATAAATGGTAGCATGTTTTTTTATGCTTGGGTATAGCACCTTGGCCACATACTAATTGTCATTTTCATTTTCTGGTTTTCAGGTCATGGTCCTGAGTTCAAAGATTCAGGCCTTTTAGATAGTAAGAATTTCAGGTAGGTGTACTTGGTATTCATTAAATCTTTTATGATGGGTGGCATTGTAATGTTATAAACAAAAAGGGTGTGGGAAGAATTTACTATTTGGCACATCTTCATAGACATGTGAGGGTTTTTCACTTGTCAGTACTTAACATGGGAGGTTTAAGTTTTGTTTCAATTTTAATGAATGGTTACCAAAGGAGACCACGACCATCATGAGTTTAGAATCTCATTTTTTTTCTCTTGCTATTTCTCATTGAGAGAAGTAATGTCAGGTATTCAGTCCAGGTGGGAAACCATTGATTCCCAGGCCAAGACTTTGAGAAGATGACAGCATCGGTGTAGCATGGCAATATGACTCCTGCATGAGACAAGAGAGCTCATCAGTGGCTACTAGCAGAGGAGTTGCCCAAGGGAGCACCAGTGGAAAATGACACCAAATGTAAAGGATGCAAGAAGAAATGAGGATTAATGTTGGAAGAGAAGGAAGATCCGTCACTTTTAACTGAGGAACCAAGGGTCACCACTGGTAATGTAAGTGAAGCGCTGCCCATTGGGAAAGACATACTTTCTGGGCAGGCAGCAGAGTGTATTTGAAGGGTTTATTTGAGGCATTCTCTGAGGTGGATAAGGCCAGGTCATTTCATTTATTTGGAGAAAGTTTTCAGACAGCCCAGGAGCACACTTTAGGGGATCTACTAAATCGAGTGATTCAGCCTCATCCTTTCCCCAATTCCCAGGGATTAGTCCGAACAACCAGACTAAGAGCAAAACAGTTTAATCTCTTAGCACTCTTACCCCTGTATCAGCTATTGT